>NC_064565.1:110751845-111054875 GCF_937001465.1 Orcinus orca
AAAATAAGCTGAAAATGGATTAAAGAGCTAAATGTAAGGCCAGAAACTATCAAACTCTTAGAGGAAAACATAGGCAGAACACTCTATGACATAAATCACAGCAAGATCCTTTTTGACCCACTTCTTAGAGAAATGGAAATTAAAACAAAAATAAACAAATGGGACCTAATGAAACTTCAAAGCTTTTGCACAGCAAAGGAAACCATAAACAAGACCAAAAGACAACCCTCAGAATGGGAGAAAATATTTGCAAATGAAGCAACTGACAAAGGATTAATCTCCAAAATTTATAAGCAGCTCATGCAGCTCAATAACAAACAACCCAATCCAAAAATGGACAGAAGACCTAAATAGACATTTCTCCAAAGGAGATATACAGACTGCCAACAAAGATATGAAAGAATGCCCAACATCATTAATCATTAGAGAAATGCAAATCAAGACTACAATGAGGTATCATCTCACACCAGTCAGAATGGCCATCATCAAAAAATCTAGAAACAATAAATGCTGGAGAGGGTGTGGAGAAAAGGGAACCCTCTTGCACTGTTGGTGGGAATGTAAATTGATACAGCCACTTTGGAGAACAGTATGGAGGTTCCTTAAAAAACTAAAAATACAACTACCATATGACCCAGCAATTCCACTACTGGGCCTATACCCTGAGAAAACCATAATTCAAAAGAATCATGTACCAAAATGTCCATTACAGCTCTATTTACAATAGCCCAGAGATGGAAACAACCTAAGTGTCCATCATCGGATAAATGGATAAAGAAGATGTGGCACATACATACAATGGAATATTACCCAGCCATAAAAAGAAACGAAATTGAGCTATTTGTAATGAGGTGGATAGACCTGGAGTCTGTCATACAGAGTGAAGTAAGTCAGAAAGAGAAAGACAAATGCCGTATGCTAACACATATATATGGAATTTTAGAAAAAATAATGTCATGAAGAACCTAGGGGTAAGACAGGAATAAAGACACAGACCTACTAGAGAATGGACTTGAGGATATGGGGAGGGGGAAGGGTAAGCTGTGACAAAGTGAGAGAGTGGCATGGACATATATACACTACCAAACGTAAGGTAGATAGCTAGTGGGAAGCAGCAGCATAGCACAGGGAGATCAGCTCGGTGCTTTGTGACCTCCTGGAGGGGTGGGATAGGGAGGGTGGGAGGGAGGGAGACGCAAGAGGGAAGAGATATGGGAACATATTTATATGTATAACTGATTCAGAAGAAGAAAGAAAATAAATTAAAAAATAAAAAAATAAAAAAAAAATTTTAAATACACTGCAGACATACAAATGAAATGTCTATAAGTATATAACAATTAAGTTTGCTGGAATTGGGTTAGGATAGGCTTTATGGAAGAAAGGACAACAGAGCTGGGCTGAAAGTAAAGCTGTGTCTCTCAAAGTTTTTTACACAATCAGCCACCTAAGGAGCCCTTTTCAGACTTTTCTTTTTTCTCTAATTGCCTCCCTCACCCCCCTGAAATTTTAATAGCACAGGTATATTGTGCATCTCTTTATGTTCTGTGGTACAGATATTCCCATTATAATATCTAAGTTTTTTCCCATTCCAAGAACCCATTTTTGCCACCATTGAAAATGCATGAAGTAAAAAGGAAGGAAGGACGATACAGGTAAAGAAGCACCTTGAGAAGTGCCAAAAGATATGAATGTGAATAGCTTACAGAGGCAGAGATAAGTAGTCCAATTTGGTCTGTGATAAATTAAAAATGGCTGCACATTCTTTGACACCCCTCACCTCAAGAGGAAGGGTCTACGTCCTTCTGGTTCAACCTTTAAGAGACTGGCAGCTTCCAGCTATTGTCTCTTCAACAGTAGGTCTTGGAATCTAGCCACCATGCTATGAGGAAGCTCAAACAGCCCCAAGGAGAGAAACATGCAGACAGGAAACAGCACAACCCAGCTGTGCTCCTAGCCAACAAGCAGCACCAACTTGCCAGCCACACAAACAAGCCATCTTTAAGCAGATCCTTTAGCCCTTGTTGAACTGCCTCAGCTGACCCCACAGAGCTCTGTCCAAATTACAGATTTGTGAGCAAAATAATTGGTCATTATTGATCTACATATCTAATTTTGGAAAAGATATGTTATACGGCAGTACATAACTGGAACATGGTGCTTGTAACCACTACTCAAAGCTACCAAATCTCACAGCAAAGTCACTACACATTCACACACCACAATCTTAACCAGGCTTTATTCATTGCTTTTGACTGGGCTGCATACTGAGAAACTCAAGCAAACGCTGGGTAAACAAGGTGGGTAAACAAGCTTAAGTGACTGACTCATTAATATGGTTACAGGTCGTACTTTGCTTGTTAAATATATATATATTTTTTAATTTTACGTAAGGCTGTTCTTGTTTATGAGTCAATTAGCTTGTCAGTAAAAACTCTCACAAGCCTTTGTGAACAACAACATTTTTGTATTTCCAAAAACCAGGAAGATAATAAATATTTTCAAGTAGTAAAGAAAATAAGCCACCAGCCCTGAAAGAGTAGTTCCAAACAAGACGGAATCAAGTGGAAAATACTTTCAATTACACACAGTGGGCAACCTTTTCCACGCTCATCCTGGAGGACAACAGAAAGAGGGATACAGGAAAGGAGTAAATAAGTGACTCTAATACACTCTCACCCTCATGTTACCCTCATCCCTCTCTGAGGGCTGCTGGTCTTAAATTATCTTTTGATCTAAAACAAGACCATTTCCTATCATTGCTTCCATTCACCACCTTCAATCAAATATTGACCTAAACATGGGCCACTCAATATTATGATTCAGTTATTTTAAAAGGTATTTTTACAGGACTAACATGAATAATCATGGTATCACAAATGCATGATACAAATGACACACATTTCATTCACTTCCTCTCTCAGGAAACAGACCCAAGTGGACTTTCCAAGTTTTTGCAACCAAAAGGTGCGTTTGCGAAAGATTTTTTCTTCCATAAAATCTCCTGCTAATGCCAGCTGGACCTGTAGAGGGAGAGGGAAATTCTGTGATTGCTTAAGATGGCTTTTACTCATTGCCTTCCATCATGCCCCTCAAGTACAACACAGCTCCCTGCGCTTGTTCCAAAAAGTAATATCTATCAAAGCTACAAATTCAAAGCAGGTGCATATTTAGCATATAATTTTAGAACAACTTTATATTTCCTTAGTTGCGTTCAGCATGCTCGTAAAATCTGGATTTTTGCAGTTTCATCCAAAGTTCCTACAACCTTTTTTTCTTAAAGACAATTAGCAAATTAAATTAAAAACAAGAAGGATACAAAAACTTGACTCCCACCAGTGAACTGGCTTGGTAAACGACCTTAGGTGCACATCTAAGCATACATTAATTGGTCCCATTTGGCTCAGAGATTCCCCTCAGCTCACAGTCACACACCCAGCAGACTCTGGCCTGAGGACATATGACTTTTAGTTCCTGGATTCAGCACACATTCCAATACAGCTTTTGCTATATGTTGTTTCTGTTAGGTAACCAGGTCCTCAAATTCAAAAGCCTACATTCCGGCAAGTTTCAAAAACTTTAGTTGACACTGACAGCACTGATGATACTAACACAAGATCTTTTCCTATAACATTCATTCTGCAGATGAGCCATGGCTGGCTCCAATAATTCTTGAAGGATGTCTGCATCTACTATGTCATCTGTTAATGTTTTACTCAACCCTGCCATGAAACAGAGAAAGGAACTGTAGAAGCCCTAAATACCTAAATATTTCTTTTGTATGACAGACATCTACACCTGCTTTTTTCCTAATCATGCAATTAGCAAAAGGAAGCAAAATAACCTATTGTGGGCCAGGAGGAATGCACCAGTGGGTCAAGAATACATTTAAGGGCTTCTCTGGTGGCGCAGTGGTTGAGAGTCCGCCTGCCGATGCAGGGGACACGGGTTCGTGCCCCGGGCCGGGAAGATCCCACATGCCGCGGAGTGGCTAGGCCCGTGAGCCATGGCCGCTGAGCCTGCGCGTCCGGAGCCTGTGCTCCGCAACGGGAGAGGCCCCAACAGTGAGAGGCCCGTGTACCGCAAAAAAAAAAAAAAAAGAATACATTTAAGAAGCTTCACTTCTTCCACGACAGTGAGGGTCGCTTGAATTAAAATGTTGGTTCCACCTCTTACTAGATGCATGAACTTGGAAGTTCACATAACCTTCCAAGCTGCAGGCTGCTCATCTGTAGATGGGGACATTTATAGTGCCTACACTTCACTGGGCACAGGTCCTGACTCAGGGCAAGAGCTGGGAAGTTAGCCATAATTGCAATGCAAATCATTATGTAATTAATGTCATTCATTACTAGGCTTATTTTCTTCTTTCCTTCCTTTGGTTTTGGTTTTTGCTTTTCTCATTTCTCAATTCTTCATCATGTTACTTTCCTTTCCTTAATTGCACTGATTTCAACATTTCTTTTCATCTCTCTGAAACACCAAGTGACCTATTTCCATTTGTGACCTATTTATTGACGGGTGGATTCTGCAGATTGCTGGTTTTGCCCTCTGATAAAGAAAGGATTAACAAGAAAAGATGTTGATTGCACAGGCCAGGGAGAATGACTACCCAATTAAAGCCCTGACATTTTACATCATCATCGTGGTCGTCATCATCATCTTGCCTAACATTTATTGAACTGTATTTCAGGTGCTATTTGAGGTGTAATGACTCAGGAAATGCTTAAACCAACTTTGCAGAACTCACGACTGAGAAACAAAGAGGTCTGATAACTTAGCCCTCGTGTACCCAAAAGTCAAAATGCCCAAAACTGGGCTCCTTGTCTTCTCCAGGTCCCCTCCAGGAAACGTCTCCTCTCTCCAGAGTACCTGTCTCAGCCCCAGCATCAATAAAGAGGTCAAAGAAAGAGATTACGACTGCATTTTACTTCTCTTTCTTCCTTAAACTGCATATCCACTGAATCAGACTATCCAACCAGTTCTTTTTATCAAATCCCTCCACTAATATGTTTTTATATTATCAGAAACTAAGGGGAAAAGGTGGAACCTGCCCTACTTGAGGTGGTCCTGAATTTGTGTTGTGATTTCCCCCTCGGATTCTCTATCCTCAGGAGAACGACCGCAAATTCACAGTGGGGAAGGCCAGGCGTGTGGCTTCTCACAACAGGCCATCTCCTGTGTCCTGTCCCTTCTGGCAGTCATTAGTTCTTGTCTAGCCTAAACCAGTGAGCTGTGATCTCAAAAGTCATCTTGATTAACAGTGGTATATAAAGGTTTTAGCATATTTGCTTCAATTCACTTTTTAAGAAAAAAATAAAGGTAATTCTTTTGTTGGTGATTATCCTGTATTCTCACATTTAATTTTTATTGTTTACCCATCTTTCTCAGTTACTCAAATCCTCCTTGAAATCATGCCTTAAACTCCATGGTTCATTTTCTATAATTGGCCAGGATGAAACCATCCCATTCATTTTGCGTATATGTTTGTTAAGTACACTCAAGTAAATGTATTTTATTACTTATAAAGGCATTTGAATTGCCCAAATGGAAATTAAACCAAACCACTTTGGTTTCAAATAGAGCCAAACTATGTGATCGAGGCTATACAGACTCTAAAACTTCAGAGGAGGGAAGACTCTCTTATGGTCTGGAGGCATCAGAGAAAGATTTGCAAGAGAAGTGGACCCATCCATGTGCACTGGGCATGAGTCAGGAGAGGGAGGGATGGCAGGACATGTACACTGACCACACCAAGAGCCAAGCCAACTCAGGGTGAGGCTCAATCAGACTTTACACAGACTAAGGCCCCAACCCGAAGCCAGACCCTCTCTGTAAAGATCAGATACAAAAACTCCATCCAAAGAAATTGCATGTCATCTTCTTAACCACTGGCTCATTCACACACTCACCCCTCCAGTTTGCACTGCTTGGAATGGAGGGTGAAAATTCACTCCCCACTTGGTCCCAAGACCTTCAGTAACTCTTGCCACCCGTGAGCTCAATTCTGCTTCTCCTCAGCCTAAGGGTCTCAGCCCCCGCCCTATTCACACAAAGAAGGAATGCCAGTCCAGAGCTTCCCACAGCCCTATGCAAAAGTGGGGCATGGGGTGGAAAACTGACCCAAGATTGGTTGGTCCTCAAAGACGGAACCTGCAAACTGGGGACCCTCATAGCTCTGATTAGCCCACACCTGGTCTTGAGAAACAGAACTAATTCACTTCCATCTCTTCTAAGACACGAGCAGAAATCTGGGCTCCTCCCACCCCTGATCTTATGCCCCATGAGGAAAGTGCTTCTCACCCAAAGCTACAAAGTCAAACCGTTCAAATGGAGTGATGAACAGGAAACACCAAAGGTAAGTTGGGAGAGACACATGACTCAAAAGGAAGATGAAAGAACAAGACACCCTTAAATTTTTACACCATTTATATACAGATGATAGCATCCCTTTTAAAAACCCGAACCATTCTCATTACTAATCTATTAAAACGATATTTTCCCTTTAATGCAACATTATTATAAAACTCAGTCATGCAAGATTCCCAGCTTCTTTTTTTTTTTTAATTCTCCTAAAAGCAAAGGTTGCTAGATACAAAGTAAATGCCAGATTTTATCTGGCTGTATGAGAACAGTCTGTTGAGCTGATTTAAGCAAAGGCAGCTGTGTGTATGTCATTTGTTTGTCCTGGACTTAGCCCTGAATAGAGCAGCACAAAGCTACAAAAAAGGCTGACCCCTTCTTGACCACAAGGACCTTTGCTCAGAAACAGCCCAATCTGCCCAGACTCACCTTGTCCCTCTTCTCCTCAAGACAGCCCTTCAGAGGACATGCCCCGCTCACCTCCCTGCCCAGCACAAGCCGAAACAGGCACCAAATACAAGACCCGGGTCAAAGGGTCTGGCTATGTCTCCTGTAGTTCTAATAAATGCCGTAATGACATCCACATGCACTTAGTATACAAGTTCCAAATTTGAAGTCTCCTTCCTCTTTTAAATCTCTGCTTTATCAGCTTTTACAGAAAGTTCAAATGATCTAATTTTTTCTGGAGTACCATAAAATTATGATTGACGTTTATAAGGATACACCTTAGGCAATGCATGAAACAGAGGTGCCGACTGATTCATCCAAGATTAAATTATCTTCAATGTGATTTTGAGTATTGTAAATATTGCGGTTTATTGGAAATGAATAATCTTTCAATGTGCATAATCTGTGTGCATAGAGAAGACATTAGATAAATAATTATTGCTCAGTAAATATGTGCTAATATTATGTTTGCAGTGTGACAGAACAAAGCTTTAGCAGAAATAAATGTCAATGTAACTAAGAAAGACTTTAAACCTTTAGCATGGTGGTTCTCAAGATATAGATTCCAGGCCCAGCATCAGCATCACTTGGGAACTCAATGGAATTGCAGGTTCTCATGCCCCAACTCTGGGGATGGAGCCTGGTAATCTGCCTTCTAGCAACTTCTCCAGGTGATTCTGATATGCACTAATGTTTGAGAATCACAAGACTAAAGGGAAGCCTCATTAAAGAGACATCTTCTGATCAGGGCCTTGAAGGTCAGGTGAGCTCACAGGATGTTAACAGACCCAAGGACAGGAAGAGAAAGAACCCAGGGGCAGGAAGGAAATCTTTTTTTTTTTTTTTTTTTTTTTTTTTTGCGGTACGCGGGCCTCTCACTGTTGTGGCCTCTCCCATTGCGGAGCAATGGCTCCGGACGCGCAGGCTCAGTGACCATGGCTCACAGGCGCAGCCGCTCCGCAGCATGTGGGATCCTCCCAGACCAGGGCACGAACCCGTGTCCCCTGCATCGGCAGGCGGACTCTCAACCACTGCGCCACCAGGGAAACCCCAGGAAGGAAATCTTATATCTAGGAACAAGTAGGTGCTGTAGTTTGGCTGGAATGTGTGGTACAAAAAGGTGAACAGCAAAAGATGATGCTGCAAAAACTAGATATGGGTCAGGTGAGGAAAGACTATACTATATTCTGCCATCCATGTGGAGTCAATGAGAACCCGATGGGAGGGTCTAAGAAGATCAAAGCTACCCATCAGGAAATATCTTGGGGAGTCAGATTTGCTACCACATTATAAAATAACAAATGACAACAGTGAAGCCAAGAACTTACACTGATGCCTTATCTCCAAATATTCCTCTGAGGAAGACATCTCCACTGATAATCAAAAGATTCCAATTCATAGATTACAATATCCTTAGCATCTTAATTTTACATTTAGAAGTCCTGAACCATTGAACTGCAATAGGTCAGCTTGGAAATGACACTCTGCTTTACTTATCTTTGCAAACATTACCAGAGATATTTCTCCCCTAAATGATGAAGATGAGAAATATAGCAAGCATCAGCTGTATGAACAGATTACTTTTTATAATGAAAATGAATAACCCTCTGAATTTGCCTAGGGTAAGGAGGCTGAACACCATAATTAAAAGTAATAAAAGAGGCTCCCTGGAACAAGAGTTACGTGATTTTAGGCAACGTATTTAAAATCCTAGGTACTTAAAGGCCACTAGCCCACAGCTCCATTTTAAGCATCCAAGTCTCTGACCGTCATCTCTTATTAGTACCAGTGACCCTCAGCATCTTCAACTAGACAGGAACTTCAACCCACTCATCTGTCACCCGTTCCCTGTGACCCACCCTCTCATGTCCTCTCAGCCTTCCTTACCCAACTTTACATCCAAGGTCACTCATCATAACAATTCCCCTCCAAACACCTTTAATGACCACTTCATCAAATTCCCTTGGAAGACCAACCCTGGTAAAATACCAACTTTCTGCTCAAGCCAAGGCTGCACACACATGGCTGGAAACCCCACACATCCATGCTGGCTGGCCTCACATGCAGCTCATGACCGTGAACCACAGCAGGCAGTTGAGGTTGCTCAGCATGCTCTGCAATTCTTTCATCATCAACTTTGCCCCCCCTCTTATATGACTATTTTAACCTCTCCTCTTCTCCATCCTCATCCCCAGCTGAGTGTCCTGCTTCCTACTATGAGTTGAATTGTGTCCTTCAAAAGATATGCTTGAAGTCCTAACCCCTGGAGCCTGCATATGTGACCTTATTTGGAGATACAGCCTTTGCATATATAATCAAATTAAAATGAGATTATTCTGGATTAGGGTGATCCCTAAGCCAGTGACCTGTGTCCTTCTAAGAAGAGGGAAATTCGGACCCAGACACACATGGGTCTATGCCATGTGACAATGAAGGCAGAGTTTAGAATGATATGTACAAGCCAAGGAATGCCAAGGACTGCCAGCAACCACCCAAAGCCAGGGAACAAAGAGGCGTGGAGTGGACTCTCCCTCAGAACCACCGGAAGGAACCAACCCTACTGACACCAGGATTTCAGATTTCTAGCCTCCAGAACGGTGAGGGAATACATTTCTACTGTTTTAAGACTCTGTGGTGGTTAATTTTATGTATCAACATGACTGGACCATGAGGCGCCCAGATATTTGGCCCAACAATATTCTGGATGTTTCTGTGAGGGTGTTTCTGAAGGAGATGAACGTTTAAATCGGTGGGAAAGCAAGTTGTTTCCCCAGTGTGCATGGGCAGCATCCAATCAGGTGAAGGCCTGACTAGAACAAAAAGGTTGAGCCTCCCTGGCATAAGCGGGAATTCCTCCAGTCTGACTGTCTTGAACTAGGACATCAAACTTTTCCTGTCTTTGGGCAACAAATTTAAACATCAGCTCCTCTTGGGTCTCCAGCAGTCCAGCCTTCAGACTGGAACATGCATCCTCAGCTCTTCTGGTTCTCAGGCCTTTGGACTCAGACTAGAGCTACATCATGGGCTCTCCCGGGTCTCCAGCTGGTTGTCTGCAGGTCTTGGGACATTTCAGACTCCATAACTGTGTGAGTCAATTCCTTAAAATAACTCTGTTTCTATATCTGTATACGTGCTATTGGCTCTGTTTCCCTGGAGAACACTGACTAGCCCAGACACCTAGTTTGCGGTACCTTGTTACGGTAGCCCTAGGAAACTAACACACTTCCTGTATCTCTAGAGCGTTGATGCAGAGAGAAGAGAGCAACTCTAAGCATCTGTCCTGTGAGCCCCTGCCTTGCCTCCAGTTGCCATAGATACCCCGCCAATACTCCTAGGTATCACTCGCTAATCAGTCCACTTGCTCACTGATCCCATCCCCTGCTATCTGCTCAGACACATCATTCCAGCAACTCTCCCCCCTCTTACATCATTCATGTTCCCCTCTCTACAGGATCATTTCCACATGCAGAAAACACACTATAATTTCCTCCAGCTAAAAGAAAAATCCTCTTTGAACGTACCCCTCCTGACCCTACTACCAACATCTATTTTCCCATTTCTCTCATCCAATCTAAAGAAAAACTGAGTTTTCGCAGTTTGTTTACACTCTTCTCCAGTTCCCCTCCTTCCACTTTCTCTTAAACCCACTCTAATCAGGCTTCTGCCGCATGCCTCCCATGAACTGGCTCAACAAATACTTGAATGACCTACTGGTACTGCTCCATCACTGGGAATATTCTTATCCTTCACATTCCTGTTCCTATTATTCCTATTGGTTCTTAAAACCATACCTACCTCATACACGGCACACGTGACATGTCACGAAACACACAGGATCACAACTCACGAGCAGTATGCCGGCGGTAAGTCATTCATTCTCTCCAGATTTCTCCATCTTTCTAGCATCTCCAACAGAAATGCTAAGAGTTGACTCTGAACCCTTCCTGACTTGACTTTCTATGATTGGCTTCCATTCATTCCCTGGTGGTCAGCTATGGACTACCAGTGCCTGACCCATGAGGAAAACACTTCCATGATTGGAGACTTTGGGGTGCATGTACTTCTCCCCTGAAAGAAAGGGGAGGGAGAGAAAGAGTTGGAGAGGGATGAGAGGAGAGGAAGGAATAAAGCAAGAAAGGGAAAGAAGGCGGCACCACTCAGAACACTCTTCTGTTAAAGAAATATTCATTTTTATATCCTTATCCTAGAACAAGAAATGATCATATGAAATAATTGCTCCTCAAATCTCTTGGTCTTTATTTAGTAAGCATGCTTTTAAATATTTGTGTAAAGTCTATTTTTCTTCTACGCTCAATTTCTCTCAATGACAATTACTGGTAACTGCTTCTCAAGCACCCCTCAGAACAAAGAGAATATATCTAAGGCATATGTGACAAGATTGAGCTTCTCCACTTACCCCTAAATCTTGAGAAGAACCTGCAAAAGTCCTCTCCGTATCCATTAACCCACATCTCCTTTACCTTTATACAGACCAGCCGGGTGTGGTTGCATAGGTTACTCTTGCACAAGAGCAGCCCTTAGCCACGGATGGATGGAAATCCACTTGAAGGTCTGTTCACCAAGCACACACCCAGGGAGCTGGACCCAACCCTACTTCACACACACTTGACCTATGGACTACCTGGGGCCATGCACGGTCAGTGAGGACACATCTTCATTCAATCATTCCAGCGACAGATAAACATGGAGCCACTGCTCTGTGTGCACCAGGCACGGTGCTTGGCACTAGGAACACGAAAGGAAATAAGAAACCTCCAATGGTTCTAGTTGACTACTGACGACACTGCATGGGTAGACAGTCAAGGGGCAGAAAAGGCAAGGGCACAAAATTACCTGGGCTTACCTGACCAGTGTTTCTAAAATGTAGGAGAGACCCCTGGGGTACATGAGATGAGATGGTTTTTGGTTAGTACACAGATACAGCATTATATAGCATTCAGTCACCTGGTGAGGAGTTACGCCCACTTCAGTTCTCTTTCAAACAATATCAAGGAGAAAGTCTCGGTCTGGTGCCCATGTGTCCTGAATACCTCTCTTCCACGCTAATCTTCCTTTTTAGCCCAAAGTGTACTGGCTCCCAGTTCAGAGCCTTCAGAAAGCAATAACAGCTCATTAATTTTTCCTACTTTATTTTTATTGGCCCCATGTATTTATGGCAGTGCTACTGGTTTCCCATGTAAGGCAATGACATAAATATTTCACGACTTGAAGGTTCGTATGTAGGGGACTTACTGTATAATATATTAAAATTCAATGGGGAGGGTATCATTAGCAGAAAATGTCTGAAGAGGCTCCTTAGGGGGCAATAATGAAAGAACAGGGTTGAGAAAACCTACTCCACTTTCTCGACTTCGGCACTGTTGACATGGGGACCACATGATGCTTTGTGGGGGCTGTCCTGGAGCTGTTGGGTGTTCAGCAGCATCCCTGGCCTCTACCCACTCGATAATTGTTGCATCTCCCAGTTGTTTTCAGACGTTGTCAAATAGCTCCTGGAAGGAGGGCAAAATTGCCCCATTACAGAACAGCTGGGCTAGAGGAAACTGCTAGCAGGTATCAAATGCAGGTAGACAGTGACTCAGACACCTGGCCCAGGGCTCTGAGAAGAGGGACCTCCCAAGGATGTGAACGTCCTCTCTCAAGAGAATGGAAGGAAATTCTTATGTATCCAGGTTGCTCTCCCAGGGCTCATGTGGCATGGTGCAGAGCCCAGCAATCCTCACTAAATCACACAAAACGATACATCCATCAGTGCCTCAAACAGATCTTCACCATGAATAAATGTGAGTCCAACCACTAATGCACACCCTGCAACCTAAGGCCTAAAAGGCTTAGGGGTATTTTTCAATCCACTCAGCAAGTTCATTCATGAGCTTATATTTAGACACTCTTAATACTTCAACCAAAAGTAATAGGTTCAGAGCACCAGGGAAGCCATGCAATATGTGAATCAGCACTCTTAAATTGGATTAAGATTTTTAAAAGAATTGGTAAATCAAACCTAAGTAAAATCAATCTCGTCAACAAAAGAGCAGGCTTACAAGAGATAGTGAGGCATTTTACACATCAGAAACAAGGATTCAGAAGATGGATTCAAACTCCAATTCCATCTTTCACTACCATGTGGCTTTAGGAAACCAAAATAATCTCCAAAATTTAAAGTTATGCGTTTTAAAATTTAAACCTGAAATAGCATATGTGCTATGCTAATAGCACAGGGTTAAAGTTACCCAAAGAATATTAGTGGGTTTCCTTCTTTCCTTCTTTCAGTGAGCATGAACACATGCTCTTTGTAACTGTAAGTACAAAGCTAAAGAAAAAATGATTAGAAGAAAATAGGGGACAAAAAAACCACACAAAAATACAAAGAATGTAGGGGCAATTCATACTTCACTAATAATTAAGATGAAGACATAGTTCTTTTATACACAAGACAGCTCACCAATTGGCACTGAAGTACCTTTTTTCCCTCTCTACCAAGATCCATTTCGATGGACTATGTTATGTGGCAACTGCTGTAACCACTATGTTTCTACTTGTAAGGTGTACCCCTCACTTTCAAGTGTGGCTCCCTTACAACATGACTGAAGACCAAAAGAGGAACCTTTTGATGTTTCTAGTTCTTTCTATCGTCCCAATATATAAACAGTATTGGGATAAACTGCACTAAAGACTCTGACATTCCCTTTACATAACTGATTTTACTTTACAACTTTGAAATTTCTTTTGGTTCGGTAAAAAAAATTCTTGAGCTTTCACAAATAGGACACTAAATCACAAGTGATGATTCAAAGAATCTTAGAAACAGAATAATAGGAAACTAGAGGTTAGAAAAATATATTTTATAGAGCATATGTGAGCAGTTTCCTGATTTCTCGAAGCTTATTTTCCCATCTGTAAACTGGTATTAATAATGAAATGATAATAATAATAGCTATAATTTACAGAATTGGTGTGGAAATTTAATTATGTATTAAAACACCTAGTTCAGTGCCTTGTACAATACCATTCAGTAAGTGCTTTCTTTTATTACACTGAGACATTCTTATTATTCTTATTATTCTACAATTCTCTTTTTTTATATCTGAAAAAAAATAAAGTTCAAAGAGATCAGTCAATTTGCTCATAGTTACACAAGTTAGTAAGAATGAAACTGTAACTTAGACTTTCATGTCCCAGGTCCTTCAATGCTGCTTCCTCAATACACTATTCATCATATTCAAACTGGATTTAAGAAATCAGTGTACATATTCTATTCAGGTTATCTTTTACTGCATAACAAATTACTCCAACATTTAGTTGCTTAAAACTTTTTTTTTTTTTTTTTTTTTACTAAATCTTATAATTCGGTCAATCGGGAATTTGGGCAGGGTTCAGCTGGGTGATTCTTCTGCTCCACAGGATGCTGATTAGGATGGCTCAGTGAGGGTTTCCCTGGTGGCGCAGTGGTTGAGAGTCGCCTGCCGATGCAGGGGACGCGGGTTCGTGCCCCGGTCCGGGAAGATCCCACATGCCGTGGAGCGGCTGGGCCCGTGAGCCATGGCCACTGAGCCTGCGCGTCCGGAGCCTGTGCTCCGCAACGGGAGAGGCCACAGCAGTGAGAGGCCCGAGTACCGCAAAAAAAAAAAAAAAAAAGATGGCTCAGTGACTTTCAGCCGTGGACAGGTTGGTCAGAAAGGCTTCATTCACTTGTCTGATGCCTTGGCAGGCATGGCTAGAAGGCTGGGTTCAAGTGGGACTGCTGGCTAGAAGTCTTGCACATGGTTTCTCCAGGATGAACTCAAGGTAGTCAGACTTCTTACCTGGTGGCTCAGAGCTCCCAGAGAGCATGTTCCGAAAGGCCTGGGCAGAATCTGCTGCAGGAAAACTTCTTCTGACCCAGCCTCAAAAGTCTCGAAAGTCACTTCTGCCACATTCTACTGGTGAAGTCACTAAAGCCAATTCAGATTCAAGGAGGGTGGAATTAGACTCCATCTCCCAATCGGAGAAACAGCAACTAATCTGCAGCCATTGTTAGTCTACCTCACAGACTCCATGTAAACACAAATGATAATGTTACTGCTCTTGTGAGTCAGGTCTCTGGAGTATTACAAACAAGGGCTTTGTTCTGTTATGTCTCATGTCATGTGTGGATGTGTGTGCGTGAAGAACTTAATTAACATGTAATAAATAAATACAATGCACTTAATAAAGTTATATTATAACCTTATTGGAAAATGACCTTTCAGAGTGGCTTTTCCAGAAATAAAAAAAAGTAAAATTGATGTCAAGTACAATTTGCTCTTCCAGCCAAATTAAACACTGGTTTCACACAATGAAAGGAAAGCCATATGTTATTTTCAAAATGGCCTCCCCAGAGGACAGGTAATATTGTGAAGAGGCACTAAAGTTGTGAAATGGAACCACACTGTCAAAGAGGACTTATTACCTCCATGCGTAATAAGAATAATCTCCAGTCCCTTGCCACCGAGCTATGGTCCAGAAAGCCTAATGAAAAATTCTAAGAGGGAATTAAATTTAATTTGTTGTTCTGGCCTTCAGGAAGACCCACAGCTATTCCAAGAGTATACTGTACTTTCTGAGTTTTCAAAACATAATTTCAAAATGGCTAGTTAATCTCAAGGTCAGAAGAAGTAAAAAAAAATAAAGGACATACACACAAACTAAGTAATTGAATTAAAGCAACAGAAGACCTAAGATGATTTATTACTAACTCAATCTTTATGATTTAGGCATTTCCCTTAAAAAGAAAAGAAACCCACACAGAGCCTTTGAAAGATATCCTAGAACGAGAGAAAGAGAATGTCATTCTAAAAACTTAGATGAAGGAGGCAGGCTTTCACATATTGCTTACTATAAAAATTTGAAGAAAATTTTAGAAAACCATTCTGCAAGTTCACTAACATATAAGATGACATCACCTCTAAGAAACAAGGAATCTAAAAACTAAAAACAATATGAATTTTGAAATGAAATGAAAATAGGATTACATTAAATACAGAGATATTTCTAATTCAAATTCAGGATTATAGGGGGGTTTACATTTAATCCTTCAAATGTATATTTACTAAAATCTTGGTTCCTTAGTGACATGAACATAATCACTAATTTGGTTTATTTTATGATGTATACAGAAATATATAATAAAATATATATCCTACTATGTGTGTGTTAGTATATGTGAGTGTGAGTGTATGAACACACAAGATAAAGTAATAAAGTAATGAGTAATAAAGTATAAGATATTGTACAATAAGAAACATTAGATAAAATGATTACTTATACAAGTATTATGAATATATACATATATACTATATGTAAAAATACATGTTATATTATACATACACACATACACATATATACATGGAATCAGCTCAGAATAACAATGCCAATATAATTACTATAAAAAGATTAGTAAAACAAATGATTAATAAAAACATTTCAATATATCTTTGCTGATTTTTTTTTTTTGGTTATATCTCACTAGTAATGGACAAACAGATGAAAGTGTTTTAGTCATTTGACATAATTCTTCTCCATGAAGTTAAATCACCAACTTGATACAAAGTTACCTCATTGTTTAAATTTTGCCTTCAGTTTTTAGAAAGTACACATTTTACTCTGCTTTAATTTTACCTATAATTATGTAAAATATTTACATAGTTTTGCAAATTTTTTCTATATTTAGAAAATTCTAGTTTCTATCCCTGGCCCCTCTATCCCGTCCCTCCTTCCTCTATAGTAACCCGATTTTTTTAGTTCTTTGGTTTATACAAAGAATTTGGTTTTGTTTGTTGTACACACACAACATGTACATATATATAACACATACATGCTATACATACATATACACACATATATTCATATTTCTCCATTCCTTCCTTAAACAATAGGATACTATACACAATCTTCCCCACATTGGTGTTCTTTTTTAGCTTAGCAATATGTACTAGAGATAATTTTTAATTTCTTTTCATAACTGAATAGTATTCAGAGCACGGGTATTCCATAGTTTATTAAACTGGTCCCCTCCTTATGGATTTGAGATATTTCCAGGCTTTTGTTAACACGGTGTTGTAATGAATAGCCCCAGGATTATGTCTTTTTCTATTTTCAGCCAGAGCAATATAGAATTTTGATAAAAACAATGAAGAATCCATTCAAGAGGTCATTTATATAGATCGCGAGTGCTTAGAATATATTGCATCGACATTTCCTTCTTTTCTTATAAATGTACCAAAAGATGCAAACTGAGAGAAGCACCAAAATTAAGAATCCAAGGATATACAAACAAAAAGAAGATACATGATAAGAATGTGGTACCACTTAACGACAGTAATTAGGAGTTATGCTTTAACCTATCTTATGTAACTGTACAGTATAAATCATGTTTCTTTTTTTAGGAGCAGATGAAACAAAATTTGCTGTTACACATGTCAAATAAATATAATTAAACTATAGAAACAAGGTATATTTAATGTTAAATACATTGTGTTGAATGGTAAACAATTGCAACCCAGTACCATGACAAACTAAAAATTTCTTATCACAGAGTACAGCTAATATAATTCATCTTGCCTTTATTTCTGAGATTCATAAAGTGGGAGTATGAGGACACCCATGCCTTGCCTACAACCTAAACTATAAACTATACATTTTCTTTGTAATTCTTCAAATAATGAAATATTGATATTTACTGAATCATTTTTCCTTTTATGACTGTTGTACTACCATTTCAAATTCATTTCCTTCTTTTATTAAAAAAACAAAAAGAAAACTCTGAAAAACTCAATCAATTCAACATCTAGTATTCCGGCTCAAAAGCCAAGGTTAGAAAGTGGTGGTAGCGCTGAACAGCTGAAAGGAAATTTTTCGGAGTTCTTGATGCAAATCCAACCTATGACAAATAAAAATCCTGATAGCTTTCAGGTTTAAAGTAATAGGAGGCTATAAAATGTTGGCACACTAAGAAAGCAATCTCAACTTTTCAAACAAACATTTTTTGGAAACTATAGGCACAGATCCTCTCCAAATTTATTATCCTTCCCATGGTACTAGGAAGATACAAAAATAAGACACATGAGGTTTTTGCCTGAAAATTTCATAATTTATCAGGGAATGATTTATGCAGCATAAACAGCTTTCAAACCTTCACAGAGTGTAAGACAATAATCTGTTCTCAGCATCTGTCCTCGGCAGCAGTTGATATGGTAGCACAACATTTCAGGGTCTAGTTTAGGAGAATCCAGCAAAGGAGCTCTGTTCTCAGACCATCTCTCTGTCCAGAATCTCTCCCGGGTAATCTCACCCTGTGCTATGGTTTGAAACCCCAGCTATATTCCAATAACTCCCAAACATATATGCCTAGACAAGACCTCTCCCCTGTGATCTAGATTTGTATATACACTTGCCTTCTCAGCATCTTTGGTGCCTGAACGAGTATCTCGAAATTAATATGGCCAAAACAGAATACACAGTTCTTTCCCCAAACAGAAACTTGCCACCATCTCCTCCCTCCCAGCTCAGTAAATTCGCCTCTTTGTTTAAGCTAAAACCCTAGGAGACACTCTTGAGTTCTCTCTGTCTCCAAGAGTCTACTCCTTATCTATTGATAATTCTATTGTACCTATACTCAAAATAGATCCCAAATCCAACTGTTGCTCACCATCTCCCCCTGACAGAGCATCATCTCTCCTCTAGATTCAGTAATAGCAGCTTCATAACTGGCCTCCCCGCCTCCACTTTTGTTTGCTACAACCCATCCTCCAAAACAACAATCAGACATGTTCTTTCTGCAAAAATAGATCATCTGTCAGCTTGCTGTTTAAGGTCCATCACCAGCTTCCCATCACGCATGGGATGAAATTCCAAACTGCCCACCACAGCACACAAGGTCTAACTCCTGACTACTTTTCCAACCTCTTTGACCTCTTCTGTCCTGTCCCCTCACAATGTGCTAGACACTGTGACCAAGGTTGTTCCCAACCCAAAGCCCTCGCAGGTTCTGTCCCTTCCGCCTGCAGTGTACCTCCCCCAAATATTCATGAGACGACCGCCTTTTCATTACTCAAGTTTCAAAGAGCACCTTCTCAGAGAGGCCTCCCATCTCTTCCTGAGCTAAGTTATCACATTACCTACATTTTCTCTTCTATGCAGTACCAGCACTGCCTAATGTTAGGTTATATTATATTACTGTACTATGTTATTTTACATTTTCATTTTTTGTTGGTATGTATACTGTACGTCTCCCACCATGGTAATAGCAGCCCCTGGAAAGCAAGAACTCTCGTTTTCCATCACAGTTGTATTGGTACCATTGTTCTGGTACCTAGAACACTGCCAGGCTCATGGTTGACTTTCAATAAATATACATTTTTGTGGTTGACTATAAAACAATGAAATTAATTTTTTCAAATAACAAAGACACAGATAATAAAATAAAGTACAACTGAGGTTAATTAGGGTATGCTTCCACAGGAAGTTTTGAATTTATGAAATCTATAAACTTTCTGCATGACTGAGTTGGAAAGAAGCTGCTTAATGTACCATGGAATATATCTCTTTAAGATTAATAGGAAATTTCAATTTTAAAAAATTAATGTAAAAAATAAGGATATCTTTCTATCAAAGAAAATCAACAGTATTTTAGTATTTTGCAAATCAGAGCTTGCCTGTATAATGAAACACATATCATAATCAAAGAAATTTAATTTTGCAATCAAGTAACAAAATGTTCCTACATATGCTATACACACACATACACCCAAATATAATTTCTATCATCAACACTTTGAGGAAGTCAACTTGAAACTCATGCTGCAGGAGGCACAGATTCCACCACTAGGGAGAACGTGGAGAAGGGAATTGATTCATTTGTGAAGCTACTGAACTGAGTGGTAACTCTGCTGCTTCACTCCCCCAACTTATGCTGGGTCCAGTGGGAACAGAGGCCCTGGCCATCTATGAAGCTATTATAATTCCTTCTCAAATAAGCAAATCAGCCTGCCCCTCCCTTCTTTACTGGGGCCAATCAAGTGAAAACATATGGAGAGCTGTTCCCAGGAAGTGTATCCCAAAGCTTGTTGTTTTTTTTTCTCTTTTTACCAAACAGTCTCTGAGAAAATAATTGATGGTTGAACTAACATCAGTATGCGGCCCGTACATATAGATGCTATAACGGTATCTGTTGAGAAGCTGGTCCAAATCTCTATCTGTTGTATATCTCACTGTAGCATGTCTGTGAGTGACTGTATCTGCCTCCCCCACTCCACCAGCAGCTCCTCTGAGAAAAGGAAAAAGTCTTTTCAACCCAGTATCACCAGAAACCAGCATACATTTCAGCACATGGTAAGCACTCAAGGCATGCTAGTGGGATGAATAAATAACTCAGAACCAGACTCTGACAGGCTCTGACAGGCTCAGCATCTAAGAAGAACACAAGGCCTCTGCCAGATGTTCTCCTGGCCCCAAACTTCCCATGTGTATCAGTTGCCGCTGCCTCTGCCACCAGCCTGAGCTCCAGTGCCCATCATGCAGCTTCCATTCTGCTAGGACTTTCAACCACATTGCTCTTTTTATGAATTAATTTACTTCCACCATTAGAATGGCATGACGTTTACTGAAACATCTAACAAGCTCTTAAATTTCTTCCTAGCTGTTAAAAAGACAAACATAAAACTTGTATTATCATGGAATTATATCATTTGACATAATTCCATGATACTATGCCAAATGAGTAGGTGGGTCACGAAGCAGAATGCATCACTTGTTTCCTGTATTGTAAGCACATGCGTGTGCCTATATATATGTACATATAGAAAACGGAATGTAGCATAGACCCCAGAGCATTAACAGCAGAGTTTTAATGAATTTTACTTTCTTTTTCATACCTTTCTATACCATGAAACAAACTTCTTACTATAAAAATACCATTGCTATCAAACCAAAAACAAAACAAAATAAAGCAAAACAAAACCCAACAAAACAAAAAAGTTTAGACTATTTCAATTATTTAGACAAAAAAGTATCCTTAACCTGGTAGAACCATCAGGTTCAAAGAGAAAAAGATAAATCTTGTTTTGAGCTCTACTCCATCCTCCACACCTTTGCCAACACCCAGCATAGAGGGACAATGAACAAATATTTGTTAACTAAATGGGCTATTTCCCTGTGTTGAACGCTCACTGAGGCGTCTCCATCGGCAGGCCTCAGCCTGGCCCGAGTCGCCGCACTCTGCATTCTCATTTAAAAGGAGTCACGGTAAGATTGTTGTTTTCCATGTCTGTGAGTCTGTTTCTGTTTTGTGAATAAGTCCATTTGTATCATTCTTTTAGATTCCAAAAATAAGTGATATCATATGATATTTGTCTTTGTCTGACTTACTTCACTTAGTATGACAGTCTTATGGTTACCAAAGGGAAAAGGGTGCGGGAGGGAACAATTAGGAGTCTGGGTTTAGCAGACACACACCACTACATATAAAGCAGGTAAACAACAAGGACCTACTGTAGAGCACAGGGAACTATATTCAATATCTCGTAATAACCCACAATGGAAAAGAATCTGAAAAGAGAATATATATGTGTGTGTGTGTGTATTGTGTGTGTGTGTGTGTGTGTATATATATATATATATATATGGGAATCACTTTGCTGTACATCTGAAACTAACACAATATTGTAAGTCAGCTACACTTCAATTTAAAAAAAATTTTTAACAACAAAATAAAAAAATTAAAGGTGTCTCCAGCCCACAAGAGACAGACAACTAAGAAAGACATTTTTTAGTTGTGTGAAAACATCTTTAAATCATTTTTTTCTCCAATTTTTTTAATTGTGGTAAAAGACACATATAGTGACATAAAATGCACTCTCTTAGCCACGTTCAGTTCAGTGCTGCTAAGTACATTCATGTTGCTGTGTAACCATCACCACCATCCATCTGCAGAACTGCCTCCATCCTGCAAAACTGAAACTCTGTACCCATTAAACAATAACTCCCCCATTTTTCCCTCTCCCCAGCCTCTAGCAACCACATTTCTACTTTCTGTCTCTATGATTTCAACTACTCCAAGCACCTCATGTAAGTGGAATCATACAGTATTTGCCTTTTTGTAACTGACTTACGTCACCTCACAGAATGTCCTCAAGGTCCGTCCCTATTGTACCATGTGTCAGAATTTCCTTCCTGTTTAACGCTGAATCACATTCCATATGTATTTGCCACATTTGGTTTATCCCCACATCCATCGATGGACACTTGGGTTGCTTCGACATTTTAGGTACTGTAAACTATACTGCAGTAAAAATGGGTGCACAAATATCTATAAGACTCTCAAACAGGCAGGACACTCTATGACATAAATCACAGCAAATCTTTTTGACCCACCTTTTAGAGAAATGGAAATAAAAACACAAATAAACAAATGGGACCTAATGAAACTTCAAAGCTTTTGCACAATAAAGGAAACCATAAACAAGATGAAAAGACAACCCTCAGAATGGGAGAAAATATTTGCAAATGAAGCAACTGACAAAGGATTAATCTCCAAAATTTACAAGCATCTCATGCAGCTCAATATCAAAAAAACCCGAACAACCCAATCCAAAAATGGGCTGAAGACCTAAATAGACATTTCTCCAAAGAAGATATACAGATGGCCAACAAACACATGAAAGGATACTCAACATCACTAATCATTAGAGAAATGCAAATCAAAACTACAACGAGGTATCACCTCACACCAGTCAGAATGGCCATCATCAAAAAATCTACAAACAATAAATGTTGGAGAGGGTGTAGAGAAAAGGGAACCCTCTTGCACTGGTGGTGGGAATGTAAATTGATACAGCCACTATGGAGAAAAGTATGGAGGTTCCTTAAAAAACTAAAACTACAACTACCATACGACTCAGCAATCCCACTACTGGGCATATACCCTGAGAAAACCATAATTCAAAAAGAGTCATGTACCACAATGTTCATTGCAGCTCCATTTACAATAGCCAGGAGATGGAAACAACCTAAGTGTCCATCATCGGATGAATGGATAAAGAAGATGTGGCACATATATACAATGGAATATCACTCAGCCATAAAAAGAAACAAAACTGAGTTATTTCTAGTGAGGTGGATGGACCTAGAGTCTGTCATACAGAGTGAAGTAAGTCAGAAAGAGAAAAACAAATACCGTATGCTAACACATACATATGGAATCTAAAAAAAAAAAAACGGTTCTGAAGAACCTAGGGGCAGGATGGGAATAAAGACGCAGACCTACTAGAGAATGGACTTGAGGATATGGGGAGGGGGAAGGGTAAGCTGGGACAAAGTGAGAGAGTGGCATGGACACATATACACTACCAAACGCAAAATAGATAGCTAGTGGGAAGCAGCGTGATCTGCTCGGCGCTTTTTGACGACCTAGGGGGTGGGATAGGGAGGGTGGGAGGGAGACACAGAGGGAGGGGATATGGGGATATACGTATACATATAGCTGATTCACTTTGTTATACAGCAGAAACTAACACACCACTGTAAAGCAATTATATTCCAATAAAGAAGAAAAAAAAAAAAGACTCCCCTTTCATTCTTCTGGGTATGAACTCAGAAGTGGAATTGCTGGATAATATGGTAATCCTATTTTTAATTTTTTTTTTTTTTTTTTTTTTTTTTTGTGGTACACGGGCCTCTCAATGTTGTGGCCTCTCCCGTCGCGGAGCACAGGCTCCGGACGGGCAGGCTCAGTGGCCATGGCTCACGGGGCCAGGTGCTCTGCGGCATGTGGGATCTTCCTGGACCCGGACACGAACCCGCGTACCCTGCATCGGCAGGCGGACTCTCAACCACTGCGCCACCAGGGAAGCCCCTCTCCTTTTCTTTTTGATAGTAGCCAGCCTAACGGGTGTTAGGTAGTAGGTATCTCAGAGTTTTGATTTGCATTTCCCTGAAGATAAACCATATTCATGTTTGCTTCAATAACATTTTTTTCCTGACTCTGAAGATGAAAGATCTTTGCTGTCTTAACCAGCCAAAGCCACATTAGTACAGCTCCCACAGTATTTTCAGGCCTGTGCTTCCTCTCTGCCACCTGCTATTACATGAAGAGACATCGAAGGGAAGCTGGTAGTTAAATTATTTGTAACTTCACCCACAGAGAGCACCCTGACAACTCCAAGGAACAACTGTCAAATATTTCTTAAAGAGAAAAGTGCACCTAATCCCTAAAGAAAAACTACCTATTAATTTGACTGTCTGGAAGCACAGAAAACATGTCTGAAGAATATGAGGTTCTTATCACTACTCTGCAAAAAGTCCTTATTACCAAGAAGTTTTAGAAAACTGATGAAGCTATGAATCCAGGGTAGGCATCAATTTGGCTTTTATTTGCTTCTCTCTTTGAACCTCAAAGTGGAATTTTTCTTAGAATTCGAGTCAATTACTTTGATAACGTGATTATTTCATCTATACCAACACCATGTCTGCTCTGAGTTATTAATGCCTTCTTACCACTTTATCCCTATGAAAATGAATGAGGTGTTTGCCATGAGCGCAAAACTTCCAGGGGTATTGGGATGGGATGACTAATTGTCTGAAAGGGTTTTCAGGTTGCCTGTTCTACTAAAAGAACATAAGGTGTCTGCACAATCCACCTCAGGTAAGGTATAAGTAATGTACTTCTGCATCTATAACACCAGCTTAATCTTTCTGTAAATGTCCCTGGCCATTAACTATTATGTTTTAAGTGCTACTGGCAAAGTACCTAAAATCGTACTCCCAAAGTAGTCCATTTTTTAGTTTGAAAGTAAAAGTGGTTTATTCGAATAGTTCTCCCATTAGAATATGATTTCATCACACTACCTATGAATTCAGTCCATTTACCTCCCAAGCTCAAAAGGTAACAAGTGTATGGTTACAATTAATGTCCTTCATTTCAGTTACAAGAACAATGGCTCATAAACTCTTTTTGGATTTCAGACCCCTTTGAAAATCTAAATAAAACTTTGGATCCTGTCCCCAGAAAAGTGACAGAATCCAAAACTAGAAAACAGTTTCAGAGGTTTGTTGATCATCCCTCTATAAACGCCATGTAAAGAGCCTTTTCTACATCAGCATCCTTTGGGATGCCGGTTACAGCAGAAGACTTCTGAGTAGGAGAATGGCATCTCCACTTTTTTTTTTGGCGGTACGCGGGCCTCTCACTGTTGTGGCCTCTCCCGTTGCGGAGCACAGGCTCCGGATGTGGAGGCTCAGCGGCCATGGCTCACGGGCCCAGCCGCTCCGCGGCATGTGGGATCTTCCTGGACCGGGGCACGAACCCACGTCCCCTCCATCGGCAGGCGGACTCTCAACCACTGCGCCACCAGGGAAGCCCTATCTCCACTTTTAACAAAAGCTCCTGTTGATTCTAATGAACACCAATACTTGAGAGCCAGTGTCTTAGAGGATGACAGACCTTGAGGTTGATAGGACCAGGTGAAAAATTCCTGATAAAGAATGTAGGGCCACAAGGTAATGGGATGGGTTGGTAGCTCTCTGCAGAATCAGTTTTATTATAATCACACCTGTGGAAGGGACGGGGGAAGGAAATCCCAAATCTAAGATATATAATATAGTAGAAATAAATCATATACGTACATATGCTTTCTATACCAGAGATACTGTGCTATACTACTATAATTTAGCATTTCTAGGGAAGGGTTCTTCCCTTGAAGTGTTTAACCTGCTAACATTCAATGGATGCAAATGTGAGCAGTGGAATATGAAGAAGCCTGCACACAGGTGAACCCTGCTCGCAATCCACACATGGACGGATGTACCCAGCTGCCTGAGCAGCCAGCCCAAGCCTCATACATCTTCTCATCCCCAAGCGTGGAAAATAATGCCTGTTTACCGTGGATGCTCAACACACACCCTTTGGATTTGTTTAATATGTCTCTGCTAACAACTCCATTCCAAATCCAACCATGTGCCTCATGATAATAGACTGGATTGAGGTCCATTACAGTATTAAAATGGAATTTAATAAAGCTGGAAATTTGACAAATCATACATGTTCTTCTCTTAATTCTAGAAGAGCCCTGATCGATACACACTTGCCCATACTCGGTCCCTTCTAAGATGATGAACTTTACAACGCTCAGAAGACGTCAAGGCTCTATATCTGTTGCTGATTGCCAAAGCTGCCAGTTAGGGGTGGAGTATAATTTACAGAGTGTAAATTACTAGAGAGGAATGAGAGCAACTTACAAGTGAGTACTTAGGAAGATCAGTTTCTTAACTTCAGAATCATGTTTACTATACAAACATAATAACGATGATGATGAGAAACGGCACATGTTCATCCACTCCAGGATGATTAGACATGCACTAAGTTAATGATTTGGTATAAGGAAAAATGACCTTTGGGGAAATCACGGACCGCTTAAAGAATCAGATAAACTAGATTTGTGCCAACGAGCACAAGATTTACACAAAATTTTCACTTTGTGTCAAGGAGTTCTCTGATCCCTGGAAGCCCATCAGTGCCTACAAGTTTGTTTCAACAGCATTTGGTAAGTTTGTCCATGACAGTCATGACAGCAGTACAGAGGGGAAAGAGGGACACGAGGAGAGAGGTTACATGGATTTTGATCCTGTGACACAATACAACAGAAATAACATGAGATCCGGACTCAAATAATCCTGCCTTGAGACTTGACTCCATGGCTTTATAACCACAGAAAAACCAGGACTGCTGTAAGGATGAAGCAAGTTAAGCTGATGGGTACTCTCTGGCTAGTAAATGCAGATGACACTTTCATTAAACAAATATTATACATTCTTTATTATATAGGATCCTAGATGTTAATATCTTTTAGGTCACACTTATGGTATGAAACTCCCCAGATTGCAATCAGAAGTTTATAGTTACCTTATTTAAGTTTTTAAGACCCTCTGAACACAAGTCAAGAGAAATTTGACTATACCAGTTCTATCCCAAAGCAAAAAGAAGAAATGTATCTTCTTTACATAAATAGAATAACAGTTGTATAAATTTCTCCTTAAGAGAAAGCCAACATCATCATTCATAAAAAGGTGGATGTTTAAAAAGTGACTAACATACACATCATTAAATTACATCATAAACATTTACACCGCAAGCCAGCCACCGACACACACACCCATCACACGTACATACCATACACATACACACACACGCACACACATATTTTTATGTCAATCTATATGTGTGTGTATGAATCATCATATAATCTTCATTTGCTTTTCATTTCCTAAACTCTGCCTGGCAATAACTGACTTTCATCTACCAATTAAAATCTACTGCAAATTCATGTCTTCCACAGACTGACATGCTTTTCAAAAAAGAACATGCAATCTGGTGACAGGGGGATGGAGGGATTTTACTCAATTAGAGTTTTAATTAAATCATTATTTTCTCACAGTGTTTTACCAGAAACAAATTACTTTCAATCCTGAAAAGATATTCTTTGTTCGTGCTATATCAAGAAAATTTAGTTACAAGATCGGTAATAGTGAGCCCAGGATTTTGTAAGGTAAATGCCACCATTTCAAATCCCAAAGTCAATTCACAGTAGCGATTTAAGAGAAGCAAAAGGCCTGGCAAGAGTATTTATTTCCTCCAAGAATCCTCTGCAAGCAAACTGTCCATTCAGCAATTCTGCAGGCTACTGTTTCACCATGCGACAGGCCCACTTATTCATAAACAAATCATTAACATTCTTGACATAAATCCATAGTGGACCATTAATCCCAGCTATGATAATGTTTTAGAACATTTGCTCTGCCCATCATGAAAGGGAGTGTTGTTTCCCAGAACCCATCCCTGACAAATAAGAGACAAATTATGCCCCATGAGAAAACTCAGAGAATGAACGACTTACACACCAATTACTGTCTCATTATCAGGCTGATGCCGAAATAGATCCTGTGTGCTTTGGGTGAAATGTAGATTTTTCTTACTCAGACCAAAACCACAAGTATATACAAAACTATTTGCCAAAGTTAATTCCACTGCTCTGATTCTTCTGCAAGCCACACTCTGGGGATGTTCCTCATAAAAACAAATTAAAAAGTATTGCCTAAAGAAATAAATATTGCTAATAAGTGATTGTGGTTGCTTGCATAACTACCAAAAAATACCAAGAACCTAACAACTGTAATAAGAGATGATTAATATGGCCTTTTAGCATCTCAATGTTCATTATATTCTGCCTAAGAGTCATCAGGAAAGGGATATAAGTAATAGAGAAACAATAATCATGGCAAAAAAACCTTATTTCAGTTAAATAGATCCTGTGTCCTGACAAGTCTCTTAAATTCAGTTTATAGATTCTCCCAGCAGAACTTCAACAATAAACCTCTTCACAATCAAAAGGCATTGGTTATGCACTCATACATAAGAAGTACTCTGCTGTATGTTGTTTTTTTTTTATGTTCCAAGGTAAATGGATCCAATTCTAGCTCTTTAACCCTGACATTATAAGTTAAATAAATATGCTTACAATTCGACAAAAGCAATCAAATCAAATTTTTTATTTTCTATATCAGTACCCTTAGTATGACCTACAAATTATCTCCTGGGCTTAACTCCAGGCTTCTGCTCTGTCAACCATCACTTCTCACATCTGCACTGGCAGGGACAAGACGATGAGCCTGTTTATTTCTCCATAAGATATCTGGTTTCCAGCAACGGTTCAGTATTTCTCAAACTTTATGTGCATAGGCATCATTGGGGATTTTGTTAAGATGCAGATGCTGGGTCAACATGTGTGGGGTGGCACCTGACAATGGTCTGTTTCTCTAGCAAGCTCCCAGGTGACACTGATACTGCATCCTTGGCCCATCCTTTGAGAAGCAAGGTAGGAGATGACCACGTGTTGATAATGGCTTGGGAGATCAATAGCTTGGTTCTCCTTGGGCATGAAATAGAAACTCTTCTATTTAATTTTGCTTTTCCTATTACTAATGTAGTTATTAACTTTAATAAATAAAAAATTTTAAACCATGTTTTATATGATTCAACGTAAGATTTAAAGGGCACAAATCTAGAGAAATACTTGTGTGGCATTGTTATAGGGTCACCCTACTGATGACCTGGATTTGAATTTTTTTTTTTTTTTTGCGGTACACGGGCCTCTCACTGTTGTGGCCTCTCCCATTGCGGAGCACAGGCTCCAGATGCGCAGGCTCAGCGGCTATGGCTCACGGCCCCAGCCTCTCTGTGGCATGTGGGATCTTCCTGGACCGGGGCACGAACCCGTGTCCCCTGCATCGGCAGGTGGACTCTCAACCACTGCGCCACCAGGGAAGCCCTGGATTTGAATTTTATTCTACTCTTCCATTAAACAAAACCATGGGGCCATAAACGTGGCACTGAACTTCTCCTGGCCTCAGTATCCTGAGGTGGAAAATGTGAATGGAAAACACTCACCTCGCGGTGTTAGCATAGGATGAAATAATAACATATGAATACTGTTTTAGCATAGGAGATGCTCAACAATGAGTTTCTTTTTTTGCTGTCTTTGATTATTATCAAACCTTACCAAACATATCAAACACTTTAACCCTGGCTCCAACAGATGAACTCAATCTGCAGTAAAAGATGCAGTTGGAGTTGGACCTGGATCTGCTATTTATGAGCTATCCATCCTTCGGCAAATCACTTCACCCAGTGGTTCTCAGATGTGGACTGTCAGACCCACACCAAGCCGGCTGTATAACAATCACTTGATAAAAATTCAGAGTCCTCTGCCTGCCAGCCAGGCAGAGCTGTTTTCATACAAGTCTGAGATAAAGCCTTGGAGTCTGCATTAGTAAATACTTCTATAGTGGTTCTGACCTACAGCAAGGACTAGAAAACACCGTCTTCATATTTAGAGCCTCGGATACCTTGATTATGATGCCTTACCCCCTATCGCCGGGTTTTTAAAACAGGGCTTACTTAGTAAACAAACAGCAAAAGCTGCTACAGCGTTTAAGACTGAGTTGTCACTACTACCCTCATCTATAGGCTCAGAGGGTTAACTCACAGTAACTCCCCTTGGCTCTGAGTATCATGTGCCTAAACGCGCCCCTCACTTCACAGCTCTGGCCATACCTGGATCAAGAGCAGCTGCAAGCTTCAGTCCCCGGTGCTCTTCTTTGTTAATCACCACCACGATCTGGCTCCTGATGGAGATGGCTCCGTTGTGTCTTTCTGCCTGTGAGTTCAGTGAGTGAGGCCCGCCAGGTGACCTCCGGACTCTGGCTTTCTCTACCATGACTTTGCAAAGTAGAAAGACAAGCACCCCATCACTACCCGATCAGTTGCATCTCTAGAGCAAGGGCTTCGTAAATCCCCATGAAAAGCCTTTTCAGTCCGAAGGGAAGGATTTTCTCTCAGCTCACTGCTATGTCTCATCTCTTTTACCACTTCCCTTCTGGACATACAATTGGTCCTGGTAACAATTATCACAAAAAGAAACATATATTTCTCCACTCCTAGTTTTACAGGATTAAGATCCCATTTCCAATTACAAATCTTAGATAGAATAAAATGGGGCTTTTATATAAATAAAATATATAAAACATATTTATGCAGAATGCAGCTAGGTTTTTACGCAGAGACCCAGAAGAGTTTTTTTCTTTTTTTTCTTTTTTTTTTTTCCAAAAATCATAGAATGCATTCCCTTCACTGTTCCCTTCATTTCTCTTCCTCCTCCTTCTCCCTCCCTTTCTTCCTTCCTCTCAACAGTAATTGCGGGGCTTCCCTGGTGGCGCAGTGGTTGGGAGTCTGCCTGCCGATGCAGGGGACGCGGGTTTGTGCCCCGGTCCGGGAAGATCCCACATGCCGCGGAGCGGCTGGGCCTGTGAGCCATGGCCGCTGAGCCTGCACGTCCGGAGCCTGTGCTCCGTGACGGGAGAGGCCACAACAGTGAGAGGCCCGCATACCGCAAAAACAAAACAAAACAAAACAAAAAAAACCAGTAATTGCAATTCTATAAACTCACTGAAACCATTCCTAACCAAACAGAATATTATTTCTTAGACCTATCTACGTTATAGGTGAGTGTCTCCTATAATCCATCTGGTATAACGAGATAGAGAAAGAGAGAAAAATAGAGAAATACGGATAGATGGTAGATAGATAGATAGATAGATAGATAAATAGATGATAGAAGAGAGATAGAGAGAGAGAAAGAGAGACAGAGACAGAGACTGGGACTGTGTATCAGTGTTCTGGTTTCCAATCTTGGAGTCATGAAGGAATTAGAGAAGCAGGTCTGGTATAAGATGATAAGGGCAACTGATGCTTGGCTTTCTTGAGAGACAGCAGGGAATGCTATGGCAAACAAAAGAGTGCATGCCCACTCAAAAGGCAGAGCCCCCCACTGAACTCTAAACAAAAATGAAGCAAGAATAGAAGTAAACACTGCCAGAGAGTCACATTTTTCAAGAGAAGCCAAGAGGCCAGATATTTATATAAAATCTCCTGATCTTTTGGTGTCTGCTACAATTTAAAACTTCTACAAGCACTGTGTTGGCCAAAGGAAATACATCAGCAAGGCCAAGGTGGCTCACTGGCCAACCACTTGCACACCTTCGCCTAGAAGAGTCTCTGTGGCAGGGATGCTGGCTGGTCACCAGAATCTGTTTCCCCTCCTTCCTGGGTACTTGGTTGAACCATGTCTCTTCACATTCCTTGGAATTAGGAATGAACTGATGGTTGAGTTCTAGCCAACAGAATATGAGCAGAAAGGACACGTGCCTTCTTATGAGCAAGACAGACTACAAAGAAGCAGCTGCGCCTCCTCGTGCCGTCTTTCCACTTCCACAAACCAACAACAAGCCCTAAGGGCAGTGAAACCAAAGGAAATAAATGACCTTTTAAAAAACGGTTAAAATATGGAAAGACATTGGGAAGATGGGCATTCTAGATGACAAGGAAGAGTTTGTCAAAAAAAACTTAGAGTGGGAAAGTAAGAAGGCTTCAAGGCTCTTTTTCCAATACGTCTTGCTGCATAAGTAAAAATAAAATTCAAAGAATGTAGCTTTTTGTCTTATAATTTTGTTTATTTGCATGCAGATTATTTGTTGGGAAAGTGGAAAAAAAGGCTGAATGCCATACGCCAATATGGCGCCAGAAGCCAGCAGTGAACCATGGCTGCTCCGGAAATAAGATCCACCCCTACAGACAGGCTTTATATGTGCCAGGCAGTCCCCTACAGGCAAGGCATCTAAAAGCTTGGTGAAATCAGTTACAGAGGGTTAATAACTTTTTCCATTTACTTCCAGCCAATAAGATTTCATTAAGTATATTTTAATTAAAATTTAATCACGCTTTTTGTGCCTACAGACAGCCTCTGCTGAAAATTTCATTAACTAGTATTTTCTAAAACTCCTTTCCAAATCTGCCTAATAATGAAGAAATATTTATTGTGGTGATGTTGTATTCTCTCCTCAAAAGTGCGGGAAGGAGTTGAGGTGGGGGGCAGTGACATGATTATATAAAAGAGATTATACCACAAAAATGTGTGAACAAATATGGGAGGCTGGTTTGGGGGAAAAAAATTGATCCATAAATCAGAGGCTTAAGCAAAGGAGCATTTGCTAGATTCAAAATTAGAGTAACACTTTGTCTATGTAAGCACTGAAAAATGAGGTTTCTGCATAATCTAATGTCTGTATTCTTTCCGCCCTTCACTCGTTTATTCATTCAGTACATTCATGGACAAGAACTGCTCTGGAAACAGTAGTCTAAATGGCAAGCTGAGGTTTCCAAGTGCCAAACCTTCAGATGACTGTGAAGAACAAAACATCTTTATTTGCATACTTGTCATTTTCTTAAAGTGTGTAAGTAAAATATAGTTGTTTATTGATCACGTTTACTTCTGGTATGGGCATAAATTATACTACTCAGCTTAAGCAGAGAAATGCTCTCATGGGTCATTGAGAAAGGTATGCTTCTCTGTTCCGAAGCCACATGGTACCACATTACAGTTTCCATTTATTTGTCAGGCTCTCTATCACCTCCACAGAAGCATGGGCTTTGTGGTATGAGGCCCATGGGGCTTTCTCAAATGCTTCTGGCCAGACCCTGGTAGTGTTCGAGATGGATGAGGTGATCAGAAAAGTAACTTTTTAAGAAAGACAGCGTCACAATGCAGCTTTATACATACCTTCCAACAGCATCGTAATGAAATGTTTGACGCTACTAGCACATTTTGGTCAATCAGAATTTTAAGAAAATTATACATTCTAATAAATGAATACCTTCGTCAACTTGAGGTTGAATACAATTCTGAAAATAACTTAAGATTCCTCTAATGTATATGAAACTTAGTGGGTTCCAAGGTCACTCTTTGGAAATCAATTTTAATTTCATAGTTTCTCAAATACAGAAGGTGCCCTACTAGCCTAGTGTGTAACAATCCCAGACCCTCTAAGTCTGTGTTTTAAAGCCAGGCCTTTATCGTGGCCTCTTTTTCTTAGAATTTGCCTTTTACAGGGGAAAAAAAATAGAAAACAAAGAGAAAGTACCTGGTTAAGGGTTCTACCTATTTAGTTTCTTTTTTCCTATACTAATGTGCTTCCTAAGTTAAGTTTAAAATAGATTTGTCCTCAATGCCCTTGAATCAGGTGTCCAAAAGTTTCTTCTGGAGAAATTTATAATTCCCTTTCAAAGGACAACTTTTTGAAGTTCACCTAGAGATTAAGCAGTAAGCCATCACAGAGAGATGTTTTATAGCTGTCACATGTTATGTGACTTCTTTATTTTTTCCTCCTCTGTCAAAAGAAACGCAGTCCAGGTTCCCATGTGGCAAAGAGGAAACTCCTATGAGAATGTCACTAAGAATTGGAGGCAAGCCCTAAGCAGCTCTCTGCGTTCTACCTGTAGCTGGAAAGGGGGCTAAATTTGGAGAAGTGTGCTTTCCAACGTGCCATTTTAAATCTATTTCCATGCAAAGATAACCTTGTAAATATGCTAATAGGAATAGGCCACAAAGATATTCCAGAAGGTTTCCCTTCCAAGGGCTGGACCTCACAGTTATTGCTGCCATTGAAGGTTTATTAAGCAGAGTAGGGGCATGTGCCTTCGGCCAAAAACTACGTGGGGCCTTTTATAGGCTTTTGCCATTTACTTTTCACATAAACCCTGCTAGACAGGTAATATAATTTCCTTTTACATATGAGAAAACTGAGACTTAGTTACTTACCCGAAGCACAGCAAGGCAAGTGAGACAGAATCAGAAGCAGGGCACCTAAGCCCCAATCACAGTCATCCTCCTTGCCTGTGCGTCCCAGCTGACGCACCAGGAAATACACAACTCCCCTCCCCCCTGCCCCATGACCCTGAGCTCCTTTTCCAAACTCACTCTCAAGACTAATCCCCTTTGTAACCAACAACAGAAATTAATGACACCAGGGGAAGAGATTAAGTACCTACTCTGGGTTCTTGAAATAAAGAAGTTAACCAAGGAGACCAGAGGGAAAGAAAAAAACAATATGAGTTCAGCAGGTGAGACCTGGACTCCATCCAATCCAGGCTCTGTGACTTTCCAACTTTAGGTAAGTAAATGAACCCCTCTAAGCCTCCACTCTTCATGGATAAATGCCCAGCTTCCAGGGTATCTGTGAGAGCTGAGTGAGATGAATAAGCCAAGCCCGGGGGCCAGCGTGCAGGGGGCAGCCTCCTCTCCATCCTCAACACCAGCCCTCGTTCAACTCATCAGGCTCCCCGGCCATTTCAAGGGTCATGTCTCTCAAGGGATACATCTGTCCACAGCATCCATCCGCCTCCAGGGTTGGCTTTTTTCAGTTAGGAAAGTTAAATTCAGAGGATCTCAGTCAAACACAAAGGCAAAACTTAGAGACCAGAAAGGTAGAGAAAGTGTTGACTCAGGGAAGGGCAATTTCCCATCTTAAGCTCTAGGGCCCCTCGAAAGAATAACAAATCACTCACAATTTTCCTCCGACCACCTTCTCAGTCAATAACGTGTTCACTGACATAGTCCATTGTATGGGCAGCCCCTGACCCCAAATTCTACAAGTCACATGGCAGAGGTAGACACACTTCTCAGAGGTGGACATTACGTCTTCTTTCCATTCTTGGTCCTCAGCACAACAAATTCTTGACACGACTAGGTACAGAGCATGTATGATTTTTATCAGTGAAAAAAAAACCCCATAAATCATGTAATGTGCCATCACTTAAGCTAGCCAAAGACCCTTGATCAAAACATCAAGTCAGTAGGGCTTCCCTGGTGGCGCAGTGGTTGAGAGTCCGCCTGCTGATGCAGGGGACACAGGTTCGTGCCCCGGTCTGGGAAGATCCCATATGCCGCGGAGCGGCTGGGCCCGTGAGCCATGGCCACTGAGCCTGCGCGTCCGGAGCCTGTGCTCCGCAACGAGAGAGGCCACAGCACTGAGAGGCCCGCGTACCGCAAAAAAAAAAAAAATCAAGTCAGTAAATTTACTGTCAAACACCACAACAGCTGTATACAAGCTTAAGCCATGTAGGACTTAATAAAGAGCGCACCAGAGGACTTCCCTGGTGGCGCAGTGCTTAAGAAGCCGCCTGCCACTGCAGGGACTGAACACGGTTTCGATCCCCGGTCCGGGAAGATCCCACATGCCACAGAGGAACTAAGCCCGCGTGTCACAACTACTGAAGCCCGCGCGCCTAGAGCCCGGGCTCCGCAACAAGAGTAGCCCCCGCTCGCCGCAACTAGAGAAAGCCCACGTGCAGCAACGAAGACCCAACACAGCCAAAAATAAATATGTAAATTTATAAATAATAAATTAAATAAAATTAAAAAGAAAAGACTGTACCAGAAATGCAGATTTTAAATATCAAATTTTGAACTGGAAAAGGTGTTCCATTTTACTCTATCCAACCATCTTAAAGGTAAGAAAACTGAAACATAGAGGTGAGGTGGACTTGCCTATAAACATAAAATGAAAGAATAATATCTGATGTGATTAAGACTACGTTCCGGAGTCCCTTCTAAGTGTTTTGTAAGTAGTATGCCTTGCCTTTCATATAACCCAATGCGGTTGGTATTTTTTTCCAGCTTTATTGAGATATAATTAACAGCCCCATTTCACAGATGCAGAACAGAGGTTGAAAGAGACTAAATAATCTGCCCCACGGCATATCTCTAGCAGTTGGTAGAGCCAAGTCAAACCCACCTCATCTGACTCACAGTCCACTTTCACAACCGTTGCTCTCAACTGAGAACCCACAGCATGGATTCTCCCACCAGGGAATAAGCCGGGTGTTCTCACAGCCCCACCAACCCTGCCGTGGAGAGTCCAGGGAGCCGTCAGGATGGGTCAGTCAAAACATAATCACTTCTTAAGAAATAAGTTAAAAAAAGAAAAGAAAAGGAAAGAAATAAGTATATCTGAAGGCTATGGAAACCTTGGTCAATTAAAAAAACTACAAGTATTTATTTAGATTCTTAAAAAAATAGAATTCTAGAACCAAATATGGGGAAGGATTAGGGCATTATTAGAGAACGATTGAGAAAGAATGGAGGACTTTTTATTAGTTTTACTATCACTAAAGATATCCACATGCTTGGTATAAAAAAGGAAATTGAATTAACACAGAAGGGCAGATAGTGAAACATAAAAGACCCCTCCTCCTTTACTCTGAATGTTAATGTCAAATCCCAGAGTCAATCACTATCAGCAGGGTGTTTATTGTTGTTTTACTTGTTGTGTTTCTCTTGCAGCTCTTTCCAGAAATGTTCAGGGCAGTTAAAGGATAAGAAGATTTTTCTTTTCTGTTTCCTTTTTTTTTATAAATGTGATAATACCATATTACTATTTTGTAGCTTACTTTTTTCTCTTACTATATATTGAATATATTCCCCTAACAGCAACACACAGCACATCTAATCACTCTCTCTGTCATTCTCTCCCCCTCTCCTCTCCCTCCCTCCCTCCCTCCTTCCTTCCCCCTCCCTGTCTCCCTCCCTCCCTCTCACTCCCTCTCCCCCCCCCTTTCATTTCTCTAAGTTCTATAGTGTTCCATTAAATCGTGGCTACATATTTTCACTAATCACATAAGGGTATTGAGGCTGTTTCTTGCAGTTTGGGTACATTGTTGCTACTATTACAAACAATGTAGAAAAGTACAGGTGTTGGGGGCAACTGTGAAATCAATTCATAGGACGGAAACTGCTGTTGTCAAAAGAACGTGCCTTGTTTTTCTGGACACATCACCTAAAGCCTCCACAAAAAAAAAAAAAAAAAAAAAATCACAGCAGCAATTTACAGTTGTACAAAGAGCAATGAGGTCTGAAAGTGATGAGTATCCCTTCCTCCTACTGACACCTGGGGGGAAAGACTGTGGTGGGGAAGACTGACTACTGCTATATTGTCCACTTCTTTAAGGGAATGAGCTGACCATCTTCTCGAACGTTTACTGGAAATTGTACTTTCTTTCTGTGACCCTATTTATTTAAGTCTTTTGACCATTTTTCTACTGGATTGCTTGTCTTTTCCTTATGAAGTGTGAAAGTGATTTGAACTGAACAAAACAGACTGGTGGTCAAACGTTTTGCACTAGATTTTCCCCAATGACTTATTTAACTTGAGGTGGTGTTTCGGGTAATTCTGCCTTAGAGTCTGAAATGCCTATTTAATCAGTATACTAGATTACAGAACACCTCTTTATTCCCACAAAACCACTTGACCATGAGCAGAGCGTGGACCATGCAGGGGCACCTAGGCTCTCTTGGCATGTAACCGAGCATTCAATCATGCCACCTTCAGGTGTTCTCATGACAAGGGCATGTGTATGGACAGGTGCAGGCTTGAATTCCAGAACGAATTGTGTGGAGCTGACTTCTAACCAGGGATGCATCTTATCCTAAGTCCAAACATGTGCATAGACATGACAGGAGAAATTTTATTGTAAAGTCAGAAAAGCTTGAATTAAAAAGTTGAACCAGCGGTCTCCAAGTAACATACTGGTGGTCTCCAACCTGGTAAGATGTAACCCATAACACAGCCGACCACTTGTACTGCCTCGTTTACTACGGTTTCTAAGCAGTGAAAATATACCCTGAGTCACCTCTGCTGATGTGGTTTGGAAATCACTGGGCACCAGGAAGAGGCCAGCAGAACATCGCTTTTCCTGTAGCAGAGGATGTGCCCTTCAGTACCAGGCTTTTCTCAGTTTTGACAGCCAGGCACGTGGCTTTGAGAACAAGAGCTCCCAAAAGGTGAAATCATTAAAACTTGGCCTTGTGACCTGGCTCATAGGATCTTAGGCAGCAGAAGAACAAAATACGAAGAAAACTTGTAAAAGTGGCTAACAGCAAATACACTGCCTATCATGCGGTGCCACTCCCTGGGGCCATGCACGTAAGCGCCTGTGTGGGGGCAGCAGACACGCATGTTCACCTGACGGTTTCTCCTCCAAGTTGAAATCGTGATACTGCCAGTCCGCTTCTCAACTCCAGCCGCCAGCATCCCTGTCCCTTGTGGGTTTCTATGGCTTTAGCTCCAAAACGATGGGATGAGAAAGCAACACAGGGACTCAAGGGAGGAGACTATCCCACCACCAAGATGGCCAGCATCTGAATAACCACACGACCCAGAGAAAAGATCAGGAAGCTGACGGAGATGCTTTCGATTAAAGATGAAGGTCTTCGATTTTGATCTTTCAAAAAATGTGTGGGTAATCCTCAAGTTGTCAAGTTCTTAAACATTAATGACTCTTGCTGCTGTGACACCTTAAACAGTTTTTTTTACAAAGTATTCATTAAATAGTATTCCACTATGGAAGAAAAATAAACCAGAAACAAGACCCAGAAGTAAAAACCAAAAACCTAGCATGCCACAATTCAAAGGAGGAAACTGATACACAAAAAAATAGAAGAAATTGACCCAAAGCCACAAATGATATGATCACTGTCATCGTCCCTTTGATTTGCAAGGTCCTCTCCTGAAAAACATACCTCAAATTTCTTATTAAAAATAAAGAAGAAAGTTTTGGGGGTTTTTTAAATAAACAGATACCTTTCTTTACTTAGAATTGGTATTGAGGTACAATTTACATACAATGAAATGTACAGATCTCAAGGACAAAGAGACTGAACTTTTAAATAGGCAAACAGATAACAGCACTATATGACCGCAGCCCAGAGGTCCATATCCCAGTCTCCTGGGACAGGCTGGCCACAAGTGGCATTCACTTTCCATTAGCCCCTCTGCTGGAGCAGCCTTCTGGGGACAGAGCCCATTTCTATCCAGGATCTACAGGGTGACCCATCTGAGCTCTGCGATGACCTCAGAAAACTCTGTTCCAGATAGTACCGCACAGCGTGGAACACTCCACCAAAATGAACATCTGCACTAGGTAAGCTCCAAGCTTAACTTATTTTAATGCTGATGAGGCTTACAGGTCTCTGAAAATATGAAGCTCAGCCATTTAGGATTTGCTTTGTTTGTTTTGCTCTAATGAATGACAGTGCCTTTCTGGAGAGGAAACCAGGACCAAGAAGAAAGATGGTCGGAACTGATCTCTTCAAAGCCTCTCCTTTGGCTGCGGCCCTGAAGGGAACGAGATTCGTTCATCTCCCTCGGAGTCAGAGAAGCGGGGGCGAAGGCAACAGGTGTTTCCACCTGTAGACAGGGAGGCTTTGAGAGAAAAGATGAGACCCAGCGCAAGCGCCAGGCTAGTGGAAGAAGGTCAAGGCGTGGCTGGCGGCTTGTGGAGAGGAGCCAGGATGACCATGACTGGTCTCATCAACAAGGCCTCCAAAAGCACTGAGATACCCAACATGAAACCGTCAATAGTTACTTCCCAAGCCCCTCTCAGTCAAATCTCATTAATTTAGACTTAACTCATTCCAATTTTGCAATAATTCCCTGTCACCACGGGACAGTCTCCTTATCCCGGATTCTAAAGCACTTCTAAACCTGGTCCAGCTCTATCCCACAGCTTCATCTTCTACTTCTTCTCATGAACCCTCCAGTCACCCCAAACCCGTCCATTTTGTAAGCATGCCAGGCAGTCCTTCACTCCTCCAAGCTTTGGCAATAGTGTTTCCTCTCCATAGAACGTCCCTCAAGATTCAGCCTAAATGTCATTCACTCGGAGAATACTCCCCAAGCCCCACTGCAGACAGTTGGCTGTCTCCTCTGCTGTGCACCCCAAAACCTGTGTACATGCCTCTCTAACAGCCCTTTATTTTCAATACCTGATTATTCTCTCCTCCACTAAAGTACTAATTCCCTCTCCATGGCCAGAAAGGGGCCTGAGACAGTGCCTGCAATATAGCAGATGGTTGAAAAACATATGATTAAAGATGAATTAAGACTTCATGACATACACTTGTACAGATTCTCTCCTGAAATGCTTTTCCTTCAATGACCTTCTCCACAATTTTGTTTTGGGTGGGTGAGGGGGGGAATCATAACAATGAAAGAAATAGAAAAAAGAAAAATCACTGACAATCTTCTCCTGTTTCATTTCCTTTTGTTCCCATTCATCCCAGGTCCACACAAGGTCAAGTTGTATGAATTATAATCACAGGGTAAGTCTTGCTGCACATACTTTAGAAAATCAATAACAGAAACAAGACAAAGCCTGGGCAGTGACAGAACTGGACAGAGCAGAGGCCAAGGTCAGGGTCAGTAATTACCTAGAGGGCAGAGTGATTACCTCAAAGTGGGATAGTGCAGACAGGTCTTGGAGGACAGATCCAGGATTTGGGATAGAGTGGATGGGCCCCGTCCAGAACCAGACTCCATGTTTGGAGCCCTGAGATTCAGGGGAGAAGACAGTAGTGGATGGATAGCCAAGGTCCAGAGCACAGGCCAGACTCAGAAGTGGGGGAGAAGGAGGTACAGTAACAAATAGAAAGATGGGTAGTGGGGATGCAGGCAAAAAGCCCAAATTTTACCTAATTTATCGATCTGCTGAACAGAAAGCTCTCTGTACAGATCTTCCCAGAGTTTGATTAACTTATCTGATCCACATCCCCTTCTTTGTAGCCTTCTTGAGTCTTTTTTCCTCAACTAAATTCTCATTTTCAAATGTCAGGATATATTAAACTGAAACCTTCCCTTGAAGTCATTCTCTCAAGTCACCGCATAAACACACAATTATTCACCTTGGTCCAAGCTTCAAACAGCACCAGGAAAAATGCATTAATTCAAGAACTGGACAGGACCCTAGGGATCGACCAATTCAGACCTTTCTTTTTGTAGGTAAGAAAATGGAGGATGAGAGAATTGCCTAAGGTCATGTGGTTAATAAGCAATTGGGACACAACTAATAATAATAATTAGCACAGACACTGCGCTTATCACTATATTCAGGTGATTGACTCTAAACCACCCACGCGGCATCTTGCAACCTCTTTTCCAGGGAGAGCTGAGCCCCGGCAATGTTGGGTGGATTGTACAGACCTAGCCAGTGGCAAGGAGCCAAGTGAAAGAGCACCAGACAGAAGGGCATCTTTGCTTCACAAACCTTGTCCTGAATGCTAACAAAAGGACTGTACAAGGAATGAGAGAAAAGAGTCACAGAGAAATCAGAGATTGGTCCCAAGCCCACAGGGCTTGGAAAGCAGGAGTCCAGTGGCCCACACTCTCCAGGGAACCAATAGGCAGTGAGGTTGGGGAACCCTGGTGAGACTGGGGGTCTGGAACTCCAGTACCCAGGAGGTGGCAGGAGTCAGAGCCCAGCCCAGGGAACAATGATTCCACAGGTACCGTCAGCTCCACTAGATGACTTGGGTCTTTTCTAGGACCAAGGGTCTATGAGCCCTCTGTCTTTAAACTCAGTGCTTTCACTTATCAAACAGCACACCACTTCCCCATTACTGCAAATTAATGAGGTGTGGTTATAGGATTTTTATTCCCCATTGTGTCAAATTAAAACTAAATAAATAAAACAGTAACTGGAAAACTCAAATGGGGAAGCCATTTAGTGTAAAACTGTCAATGTTGACACCAGTGCTTTCCTTTCTACGGTTTTATTGTGCCACTCTGACTTGGTTTTTTTAACTAAAAATTTAAAAGAAAAACAACTTCTTTTTCCCGGAATTTCACCAGATTGCTTCAACCCAAAAATACTTTCAAAAATATTCCCAAACTCTCCATCCCACTAAATTGGCAGCTCAGCTTAGCCTTGTTCCCTTGTGTTGCCACTTAACTGCATTATGTATATACATCTGGTACCCTCGTCCAGGCTTAATTGCTCTTAGAGAACGGATATTTTAGCTGACACATTCTGTATAGGTTGGGTGGCCAACTTGTCCTCATTGGTCCGGGACTTTCCCGATTGGAGCATTGAAAGTTCTGCAACCTGGGAACGCCCCAAGTCCCAGGCAAACTCTATCTCTGAGCCTTTGAAAGTCCTGCATACTTTAGAGTCATGTATCTGCCTCATCACCGCCATTTTGTTCTTCCCTCTCAGTCATCTGGGTTCTGCTCCCATCCTTCCCCTCTCCATGCTCCAGTGTAACCTGTTCGGTCCAAGGTCCAATGACCTAACCAAAAGCCTCCAATGAGGCTTATTCATACCTATTCAGGCTGCTGAACCCGCAGCCTTGTTCAGTCCCACCATCCACTTGCTCTTTCTTAAGACTCTATCCCCGTTCCATTTCCACACGTACCTCCAACTGCTCCTTCTTCAACTGCTTCCTCTTTCCACCCATCTCTAGACCTCAGACCTTCCCAGGGTTCTGCCCGCCGCTGTCATCTTCTCTCCTGAGGCAAACATTGCCTGGACATCCTCCACTCTTCCAAATGCAACCATGCCCGCAAGCCAAGATGCCCAAGTTCCACCACCACCACTTCCCTGTCTCCCAAGGACAAGACCTGTATCCTCGCAGTCTAAGGACTGCACTGGAGGACACCATACTCCCAACACATTCAAAATGGAGCCAGAATCTTGCCTCTCTTCCCACTCTTCTAAATAGCATCGCCACCCACGCTAAGAAGGCAGCCTCCTCTCTCTCTTCTCTCTCTCCCACATTCCCACATCTGAGCACCTGACAAAGGCTCTCAGGTGCCTCTCTCCACTCCTCTCCATCCCCACCCTGCCCTGCCTGCTCAAGGCTCTCATTACCTCCTGCCCAGGCCATTAAAAGGCCTCCTAAGCGCATCCCTCCCGTTCTGAAGCTCTCGGTGCTGTGAGAGTTCCCCAAACACAGATTTAGTTATGACATTTCCAATGGTTTTTCCAATGCCCCTAAGGACAAAGTTCAAACTTTTTATGATGGTATCTGAAATTTTCCGCAACTTGGCTTCCACTTACCTATTCAGCCTGATCTTGGGACACTCCATTTCACACACCTAGAACTCCATGTGCCAGTGTAAACATCTCATGTGTTCACAGGTCTCAGGTGAACCCCTAACCTTCCCATCGTGTTACATCCATTATTTTTATTTTTCTGTATTTACTCTCAATGTTAATCCCTATATGGACTTTATTGCATTAAAGGCACAGAATAAATTTTTTCATTCCTTTTTCAATTGACATCATTAGTATCCTTATATTACTGTATAACTTCCACAATTAATTTGATGACTATACAGACCCATAATTCATTGAATCTTTTCCCTGTTTTGGGACCTTTAGGTGGCTTCCAATAGTTTGCTATTATAAACATTACTGCAATGAATATTTTTTTACACATGGCTTTCATTGCCTTTTTAATAATTGCCTCAAGATAAATTCCCAGGAGTGGGATTGCTGGGTCAAAGGGTGTGGAAATTTTATGATTCTTCATAACTGCTGCCAAGTTGCTTTTTCAAAGAGGCCATGCAAACTCCACGGCCACTATTCCAATGATCTCATAATTTCCCTAGCTTTGGTCTTCAAAACCAGAAACAAACAAACAAAAACTATTATTCATTTGAGGCATGTAAAATACCACCTCATTATTATTTTAATTTGCATTTCTTTTATTATTAATAAGCTTAAAATTTTGCAAATTTGTTTACTAAGCACATTCGAATGCGCTAATTCTAATGCATGTCCCTTGTCTATTTATCTGCACGCTGTTTCTTATGCATCAGTTAAAATATTTGCTATAAAATATAACCCTTTGAGGGCTTCCCTGGTGGCGCAGTGGTTGAGAGTCCGCCTGCCGATGCAGGGGACACGGGTTCGTTCCCCGGTCCGGGAAGATCCCACATGCCGCGGAGCGGCTGGGCCCGTGAGCCATGGCCGCTGAGCCTGCGCGTCCGGAGCCTGTGCTCCGCAACAGGAGAGGCCGCAACAGTGAGGGGCCCGCATACCACAAAAAAAAAAATAAAAAAAAATAACCCTTTGACTGTCATATGTGATGCAAATATTTTCCCAGTTGGTTTACTGTTGGCTTGCAGCTACATGGTTGTTCATTTCATAGAAGTCAACAGGTTTTCTAGAAAAGGAACTGCTAATTCCTTTCTTCATGGTGTCCTAAAGGTCAGGATGGAAGTGATCCTAAGACCCCAGGGCAGTTAACAGCACTGAATCTGGAGTTAGCATGACAAAGACAAAGGCTCTGGGCTGCAGAATTGTCTGCCACAGGCCACAGGCAGGTTTCTGGGCCTCAGTTTCCTCATCTGTGAAGTGGGGAGTAACCCTTTTAAAGCCCCTCCGCTGCACCTGGCATCCACTAACTGTAACACCTGACAACAGTATCACCTCCACACTGTCATCTCCCGGTCATCACTCCATACATTAAGCATTTATATCAAACTCTGGAATGAATTTTGGTATTTAGTATATAAGTTTCAAATTATTTTTTCAGAAATTGTTACTCATTTACTCAAATACTGTTTTCCTTCCTCTTGTTTTTGATTCACACATTATTCACCTCTTTTATAACGGACCATCACGGTTTGTGGGCTTTTCTTTTCTTTTTTGTTTTTTTTTTAATATTTATTTATTTGGTTGTGCCATGTCTTAGTGGCAGCAGGCAGGCTCCTCAGTTGCAGCACACGGGCTCCTTAGTTGTGTCATGCAAACTCTTAGTTGCGGCAGGCGTGTGGGATGTAGTTCCCTGACCAGGGATCGAACCCGGCCCCCCTGCACTGGGAGTGCGGGGTCTTATCCACTGCGCCACCAGGGAAGTCCCTGTGGGCTTTTCATTATGAGCAAAATGAAACAGTGATCCCTGAGGCAAAGCGGGGGCTGCTATTTAAGCAGAAGGTCTATATAACATGTCTTTGGTTTGGATTGGCTTGATTGAATTAAACTGTCCTGTTGCCAACATCTTCTAATTAGCAATGGGGTATAACTTGCCTCAACAACTGACTCAGAATCAAAAAACCTATATTCACATGCCAGCTCTGAGATAGTTTTGTAGCAGGTCATTTCACCTGAACCTTTGCTCTTTTCATTAGTAAAATGAGGCTAATAATACCTAACCTTTTAAACCCCCGAGAACACTGTGAGGGTCAAATGCAATGATGTCTGGAAACATAAGGCAGGGGCATTCTTCCCACTATTATGATTCTGACTGTCTCCATAAGGTGTGGTTGCCATATTTTTTCACCTTCTGATACACCTTCATGGCCCCTCTCACAACACGGAAGTTAAGAGCTTGGACTCCTGACTTGGGTCATTAACCAACTGTTGGATTTGGGGAAATGTGCATCACTTCCCTGAGCTCAATCTTCTCATTAGTAAGGTGGAGACTGCAGGGGATGGGGTTGGCTAATGTATGTGCGAGTACTTAGCAGCTTGTACACACACAGCAGCACTGGCCACATTACAGTCACATGTTGGTTATTCTTGTTGACCCTGAAGAGCCACTGTCCATCCTCTGTGGATCGCATTCTTCACTTGCCCCCAGGCTTCTGAGAGGTGCCAGGCAAAGGCAAGGACAGGGAAGCAGCTGGAGAAAGATACAGTGTTTATTCTCTCACTCTTCTTCCAGGGCTTCCACTCGCCTCGATCCAGGGCCATACCTCCTATTCAGCAGCCCCTCTCCCGAGGCTCCACTGGGCCCTTTTCAGGCCTAGAGGCCATACGAGCACCCCATGGATGCTGGCCTCTGGGGCTTCATTATCTATCTCCTCCGCATCCCACTAACCCTGTGGACCCTTGTGTAGACAGTCTATTCTTAAAGTCACTGCAACTCATCTGTCCGGTACTTCGTCTTTTGTTCAGCTGTGACACTGATACGAATCTTAGTGCTTGTTTTAATTGTTGAGCAAGTCTGTCTTAGACCTTCAAGTGCTGTAGGTCTGACAAAGTCAGTGTCCACAGCCCAGCAAGAAGTGTGTCTCAGTCAAAAAGCAAGTACTTCTCATGCTTCCCAACTTTCTAGAGCTACTTTAATGGTTCCTTTAAGGGTATAGAATTTCATGTCAGAGAAAGTAATCACTTTTGTTCTGAATATCACAGAAAGCGAAAGATGCGTTGTATGGAACCTACAAGGCACACGAACATTCTAACCTGGAGGCTAAGCTGATGTGTTGCTGTCATATTTCCTGACAAGACTGAACAGGGATGACACTGCCCCCATCCGCGTGACTCTGAGCTCCAGCGATGTTTCCCATTAGCACGTCTGAGGTCTGTACCCTTCCAGCTTGGATGTGTTCACTCCATCAGAGCTTTGGCCAAAGAGTACTGCCAGAACCTCCTCCAACACCCACATATACAAGGAAATCAGAGCTGGGAGGACTCTCAATACTGAAAACTCCCTGGTCTCCTCTAATATTTCTTTCTCATGAAACTTGCCAGGAATAAAATTAAATCCAAAATAAACTCACACATTTCAGAAATTGGGACCATTTCATGGGGGGAAACACATTTGCAGGTAATACAACAACAGACAGCAAGGAACCAAACTGTTAGAGCAACTGCCTTTACAGATTGCTTTGTCACAGTGTTACTGCCATAGTGCTGACGTGGACAAACATGAGGTGTTTAGTTGCTGGTTTTTTTAATTTGCAGTGGCATCATTTTTTTTTAGCTACAGAAGAGCAATCTCTAGAAGAGAAATTTTCTTTCAAAGAAATCTGTGCTAAGTCGGAGAAACTGATCTTTGGGCTAACTTTACAAAGCAAAGATAAATAAATATAAAATAAAGACAGACACACAGGGAAATAATCCTTTTGCAAAATATCAATGTTATAAAATCACGCTTAACCACAGAGGGGCTTGATTTTTCAAATGTCAGCACTGCGCCTCAAAATTATTCAAATAACTTTAATGAACAAACTGCGTTACCTAACATGGCAGCCGCTAGCCGAGCCGCATACGACTATTTAAATTTATTAGAGTTCAATACGATTTAAAAACTCTGTCACAATATTGACGCATTTCAAGTGCTCAATAGTCACACGTGGACAAAAGCCACCGTACTGGCCAGCACAGACTATTAAATATTTTCATCACCCCAGGAAGCTCTACTGGAGAGCGTTAAGTCACACTACTTCATTCTACGCACCCTGCACAGTTACATTTGCATTGATGGCAGATCAGCAGCAGCAGCTACAATTCATTGAGGTTGCAGACCCTGTGGCTGGCAGCAATTACCCATACCCCTCTGCCTCAGCCTCCCTCTTCAGAGGCTGGAAACGCCTAACAGGCTTTGTAGGCTTGGGATACAACGCCAGCCACTGGGGACTCCAGGGAAACCTTGTATTTTCCTCATAAAGGTATTGCTCCTTCTTCATCTTTGAACATAAATGTGATGACTGGAATTGCAGAAGCCATCTTGCAACCAAGAGGTAAATGCGCTAAGATGAAGGGCAAAACACCCAATTCAATAGCCTAGGAAGACAGAAAGAACCTGCAATTATGGTGGCACAGTTGAGGAACTAATCAAATCAATACCACCAGTCACTCATCTCTTGTTACATGAGCAACTGTATCCTATTTAAGCCACTGTTAGAAGCATTTCTATTAGAAGCAGTCATGGTCTTGTTACAGTCATCAATCTACAATGGTGAGGTTCCGTAAACCTGGGTTTCCTGAGCTCTAAGATCATGCATGTCATTGGAATCATTAAGTCCAAAACAATCCAACTGCTAATAACAATTTATATTTACTTTCATGCTAAGGCTCACACAGATGTAAGCAGATAACATAATCACCAAAAAATGATTAATTAAATTCTACACTTACTATTTAATATGTGCATTTATATATTGCAAATATGGAAAAATATTTTTAGAGTATGATGAGAAATTAAAGATCAAATAGCAATACACTGAAGAGTTTTAATAAATATCTTTGAGTGCAAGTATATGGATAAGTTTTCTGTTTTAAAAATATTCTTTAATGAGCACATACTCCCTTGCTGTGTATATATGTGCAATTTATAAACACCCAGGAAACATATGTGGATAGAGATTTTCACTCTCATATTTAAACAAAAAGGGATCTGTTAAAACCATGCTGGTAGTGTCTTCCTGAGACAATTTTAGAGATTAACGGAAAGATCCCTTTATAAACAGAAATACCATGTGTTGGTGCCTTAAATCTCATCATCATAAATATCTTTGGCTTAAGCAAAACAGGAGTTTTGAAGCCTGTTAAAAATAGAATTTTCCTTTAGGAGAGAACGTATCCCTTGTTGGTTGTTTACATTACATGGTACAGGAAATACACCTTATCTCAAAGAAACACTAGAATGTTGCTCTGGGGGCAGTGGCTTGAAATCTCATCAAAGTTTAATAACGGAGAAATGACAACTCCCTTTGTCAACCTAGTCCCAGTGTCATCTGGGACAGCCTAGGGCCATCACAAGTTTCTGTGGGTAGTAAAACTGAGACTCACAGTGGGAGCTGAGTAATGATTGGTTAGTGAATGAACGAATGACCAGAAATAAAACCCACCCTTTGCCCTGGAACACAAAGTTTCTCCAATACCCCCTACTCTCAGAAGGCTGTCAGCAAGCTAACCTTGAAGGCACTGTGGTCTCCTAGACTTCACACTGCATTTTCTGCAGCTTTGCATCATGTTTATTTTCACCCCAGCTTGAAAGTTGATGGGGTATCCTACTGTTGTCCTAAACACAAGGAATGTTTAAAAGCGATGTTATGGCCAAATTACAGTGACAAATACATCACTGTATAATTTTCCTCATATCAAAATGTTCCACCATGCAGACAACTCAAATACAGGATGTCCACAGATATTCAGGTGGGCATCTCTTATCTTCCATCTTACTTCTCCCATATGTGCCTTCTTTCCTGGCGGAGCTACACCTGGGAAAGGGTGCCAGTCTAAAAGAGAGTAATAATTTCTAACACATGGTAAAGGAGTTTTAGATCTGCAGGTAAATTAAAGGTGCTTGGAATTGTAATTTGGTGCTAAAAGCAGGTACTATATTGCACTCCACCATCAGAAAGAAAGGAGAGAGAAGAGGCGAGGGAAGCGAGGGAAGAAAGAAAAGAAAGACAGAAATAATAAACCTTGGTCGGTGAAGCAGAGACCACTAGGGTTTTAAAGTGCTGAAATTCTGCCCCAGACACAGGCCAGCGAGCCAGCTTCTGCACGTGCTGTTCACAGGTCTACAGATCAAGAGGAACTATACAGGAGGAGCTGTATTTGAGAAAGTCAAAAAGGCTCCTTCAGAGCCTCATCTGAACCTGGACCTGATTACATGACAAGACCCAGGACTTCAAGTTGAGGCTTTGGTGGAATGAGACATTGGGGAAACTTGGAAATGGGACGAATCCCCAGAAATGAAATTGTTGCATCATGAGCATGTTTATTCCCCTTGTCTGAGCCGTGTGGATGAAAGGCTGTTGGTGCTGCAGCTAGGAGTCAGTGCTGTGTCTCTGAGGTGGGAGAGCCAATTTCAGGACACTGGTCCACAAGAGACCTCCTAGCTCCACATAATATCAAACGGCAAAAATTTCCCAGAGATCTCCATCTCAACACCAGCACCCAGCTTCACTCAACGACCAGCAAGCTACAGTGCTGGACATCCTATGCCAAACAACTAGCAAGACAGGAACACGACCCCACCCATTAGCAGAGAGGCTGCCTAAAATCATAATAAGTCCACAGACACCCACAAAACACACCAGCAGATGAGGACCTGCCCACCAGAAAGACAAGATCTAGCCTCATCCATCAGAACACAGGCACTAGCCCCCGCCACCAGGAAGCCTACACAACCCACTGAACCAACCTTAGCCACTGGAGACAGACACCAAAAACAACGGGAACTACAAACCTGCAGCCTGCAAAAACGAGACCCCAAACACAGTAAGATAAGAAAAATGAGAAGACAGAAAAACACACAGCAGATGAAGGAGCAAGATAAAAACCCACCAAACCTAACAAATGAAGAGGAAATAGGCAGTCTACCTGAAAAAGAATTCAGAATAATGATAGTAAAGATGATCCAAAATCTTGGAAATAGAATACACAAAATGCAAGAAACATTTAACAAGGACCTAGAAGAACTAAAGATGAAACAAACAATGATGAACAACACAATAAATGAAATGAAAAATACTCTAGATGGAATCAATAGCAGAATAACTGAGGCACAACAACGGAGAAGTGACATGGAAGATAAAATAGTGGAAATAACTACTGCAGAGCAGAATAAAGAAAAAAGAATGAAAAGAACTGAGGACAGTCTCAGAGACCTCAGGGACAACATTAAACGCACCAACATTCGTATTATAGGGGTTCCAGAAAAAGAAGAGAAAAAGAAAGGAACTGAGAAAATATTTGAAGAGATTATAGTTGAAAATTTCCCTAATATGGGAAAGGAAATACTTAATCAAGTCCAGGAAGCACCGAGAGTCCCATACAGGATGACTCCAAGGAGAAATACGCCAAGACACATATTAATCAAACTGTCAAAAATTAAATACAAAGAAAACATATTAAAAGCAGCAAGGGAAAAACAACAAATAACACACAAGGGAATCCCCATAACATTAACAGCTGATCTTTCAGCAGAAACTCTGCAAGCCAGAAGGGACTGGCAGGACATATTTAAAGTGATGAAGGAGAAAAACCTGCAACCAAGATTACTCTACCCAGCAAGGATCTCATTCAGATTTGATGGAGAAAATTAAAACTTTACAGACAAGCAAAAGCTGAGAGAGTTCAGCACCACCAAACCAGCTTTACAACAACTGCTAAAGGAACTTCTCTAGGCAAGAAACACAAGAGGAGGAAAAGACCTACAATAACGAACCCAAAACAATTAAGAAAATGGGAGTACGAACATACATATCGATAATTACCTTAAATGTAAATGGACTAAATGCTCCCACCAAAAGACATAGATTGGCTGAATGGATACAAAAACAAGACCCATATATTTGCTGTCTACAAGAGACCCACTTCAGACCTAGAGACACATACAGACTGAAAGTGAGGGGATGGAAAAAGATATTTTATGCAAATGGAAACCAAAAGAAAGCTGGAGTAGCAATTCTCATATCAGACAAAATAGACTTTACAATAAAGACTATTACAAGAGACAAAGAAGGACACTACATAATGATCAAGGGATCGATCCAAGAAGAAGATATAACAATTGTAAATATTTATGCACCCAACATAGGAGCACCTCAATACATAAGGCAAATACTAACAGCCATAAAAGGGGAAATCGACAGTAACACATTCATAGTACGGGACTTTAACACCCCACTTTCACCAATGGACAGATCATCCAAAATGAAAATAAATAAGGAAACACAAGCTTTAAATGATACATTAAACAAGATGAACTTAATTGATATTTATAGGACATTCCATCCAAAAACAACAGAATACACATTTTTCTCTAGTGCTCATGGAAAATTCTCCAGGATAGATCAGATCTTGGGTCACAAATCAAGCCCCGGTAAATTTCAGAAAATTGAAATTGTATCAAATATCTTTTCCAACCACAACGCTATGAGACTAGATATCAATTACAGGAAAAGATCTGTAAAAAATACAAACACATGGAGGCTAAACAATACACTACTTAATAACGAAGTGATCACTGAAAAAATCAAAGAGGAAATAAAAAAATACCTAGAAACAAATGACAATGGAGACACGATGACCCAAAACCTATGGGATGCAGCAAAAGCAGTTCTAAGAGGGAAGTTTATAGCAATACAATCCTACCTTAAGAAACAGGAAACATCTCAAATAAACAACCTAACCATGCACCTAAAGCAATTAAAGAAAGAAGAACAAAAAAACCCCAAAGTTAGCAGAAGGAAAGAAATCACAAAAATCAGATCAGAAATAAATGAAAAAGAAATGAAGGAAACGATAGCAAAGATCAATAAAACTAAAAGCTGGTTCTTTGAGAAGATAAACAAAATTGATAAACCGTTAGCCAGACTCATCAAGAAAAAAAGGGAGAAGACTCAAATCAATAGAATTAGAAATGAAAAAGGAGAAGTAACAACTGACACTGCAGAAATACAAAAGATAATGAGAGATTACTACAAGCAACTCTATGCCAATAAAATGGACAACCTGAAAGAAATGGACAAATTCTTAGAAATGCACAACCTGCCAAGACTGAATCAGGAAGAAATAGAAAATATGAACAGACTAATCACAAGCACTGAAATTGAAACTGTGATTAAAAATCTTCCAACAAACAAAACCCCAGGACCAGAAGGCTTCACAGGCGAATTCTATCACACATTTAGAGAAGAGCTAACACCTATCCTCCTCAAACTCTTCCAAAATATAGCAGAGGGAGGAACACTCCCAAACTCATTCTACGAGGCCACCATCACCCTGACACCAAAACCAGACAAGGATGTCACAAAGAAAGAAAACTACAGGCCAATATCACTAATGAACATAGATGCAAAAATCCTCAACAAAATACTAGCACACAGAATCCAACAGCACATTAAACGGATCATACACCATGATCAAGTGGGGTTTATTACAGGAATGCAAGGATTCTTCAATATATGCAAATCAATCAACGTGATACACCTATTAACAAACTGAAGGAGAAAAACCATATGATCATCTCAATAGATGCAGAGAAAGCTTTCGACAAAATTCAACACCCATTTATGATAAAAACCCTCCAGAAAGTAGGCATAGAGGGAATTTTCCTCAGCATAATAAAGGCCATATATGACAAACCCACAGCCAACATCGTCCTCAATGGTGAAAAACTGAAAGCATTTCCACTAAGATCAGGACCAAGACAAGGTAGCCCACTCTCACCACTCTTATTCATCATAGTTTTGGAAGTTTTAGCCACAGCAATCAGAGAAGAAAAGGAAATAAAAGGAATCCAAATCGGAAAAGAAGAAGTAAAGCTGTCACTGTTTGCAGATGACATGATACTATACATACAGAATCCTAAAAATGCTACCAGAAAACTACTAGAGCTAATCAATAAATTTGGTAAAGTAGCAGGAAACAAAATTAATGCACAGAAATCTCTGGCATTCCTATACACTAATGATGAACAATCTGAAAGTGAAATCAAGAAAACACTCCCATTTACCATTGCAACAAAAAGAATAAAATATCTAGGAATAAACCTACCTAAGGAGACAAAAGACCTGTATGCAGAAAATGATAAGACACTGATGAAAGAAATTAAAGATGATACAAATAGATGGAGAGATATACCATGCTCTTGATTGGAAGAATCAACATTGTGAAAATGACTCTACTACCCAAAGCAATCTACAGATTCAATGCAATCCCTATCAAACTACCACTCGCATTTTTCACAGAACTAGAACAAAAACTTTCACAATTTGTATGGAAACACAAAAGACCCCGAATAGCCAAAGCAATCTTGAAAACGAAAAATGGAGCTGGAGGAATCAGGCTCCCTGACTTCAGACTATACTACAAAGCTACAGTAATCAAGACAGTATGATACTGGCACAGAAACAGAAAGATAGATCAATGGAACAGGATAGAAAGCCCAGAGATAAACCCACGCACATATGGTCACCTTATCTTTGATAAAGGACGCAGGAATGTACAGTGGAGAAAGGACAGCCTCTTCAATAAGTGCTGCTGGGAAAACTGGACAGGTACATGTAAAAGTATGAAATTAGATCACTCCCTAACACCATACACAAAAATAAGCTCCAAATGGATTAATCTTTAATGTAAGGCCAGAAACTATCAAACTCTTAGAGGAAAACATAGGCAGGACACTCTATGACATAAATCACAGCAAGACCCTTTTTGACCCACCTCCTAGAGAAATGGAAATAAAAACAAAAATAAACAAATGGAACCTAATGAAACTTCAAAGCTATTGCACAGCAAAGGAAACCATAAACAAGACCAAAAGACAACCCTCAGAATGGGAGAAAATATTTGCAAATGAAGCAACTGACAAAGGATTAATCTCCCAAATTTATAAGCAGCTCATGTAGCTCAGTAACAAAAAAACAAAGAACCCAATCCAAAAATGGGCTGAAGACCTAAATAGACATTTCTCCAAAGAAGATATACAGATTGCCAACTAACACATGAAAGAATGCTCAACATCACTAATCATTAGAGAAATGCAAATCAAAACTACAATGAGATATCATCTCACACCAGTCAGAATGGCCATCATCAAAAAATCTAGAAACAATAAATGCTGGAGAGGGTTGGAGAAAAGGGAACCCTCTTGCACTGCCGGTGGGAATGTAAATTGATACAGCCACTGTGGAGAACAGTATGGAGGTTCCTTAAAAAACTACAAATAGAACTACCATATGACCCAGCAATCCCACTACTGGGCATATACCCTGAGAAAACCATAATTCAAAAAGAGTCCTGTACCAAATGTTCATTGCAGCTCTATTTACAATAGCCAGGACATGGAAGCGACCTAAGTGTCCATCAACAGATGAATGGATAAAGAATATGTGGCACATATTTACAATGGAATATTACTCAGCCATAAAAAGAAACGAAATTGAGCTATTTGTAATGAGGTGGATAGACCTACAGTCTGTCGTACAGAGTGAAGTAAGTCAGAAATAGACAAATACCGTATGCTAACACATATATACGGAATTTAAGAAAAAAATAATGTCATGAAGAACCTAGGGGTAAAACAGGAATAAAGACACAGACCTACTAGAGAATGGACTTGAGGATATGGGGAGGGGGAGGCGTGGGCTGTGACAAAGCGAGAGAGAGGCATGGACATGTGTACACTACCAAACGTGGGGTGGATGGCTGGTGGGAGGCAGCCACATAGCACAGGGAGAACAGCTCAGTGCTTTGTGATCACCTCTAAGGGTGGGATGGAGGGTGGGAGGGAGGGAGACGTGGGAGGGAGGAGATGTGGGAACATATGTATGTGTGTGGCTGATTCATTTTGTTGTAGAGCAGAGGCTAACACACCATTGTGGGGCAATTATACTCCAATAAAGATGTTAAAAAAAATAAAAAAATAAAGTGCTGAAATTCTGCAGTAAGTCCTGTGTTTCGCAATACGAACACTTCTTGGCCCTCACCGCACACTCCAATTAAACACCACTCAGATCCAAAGCTTATCTCTTTTACAATTGGAAGTTTTTATGTGAATAACTTCTATAAGCCTCTTTGGTATAAAGCGCCCCTAAGTTGTTTGGTATGTCAGCTGTACAATTTCAACATTTGTTTCACAAGCTTGGACCCTAATGCGATTTAAATCAACAAGAGGAATTTATTGCCACCTTTGGGGCTTTGGTAATATATGCTTGTGAAGCCTTGTGTGAGTTACTGGGGATGAAAAAAGTTAACCTTTTTTTTCATTTTTTTATATCAAATCACAGTCTCCTTTTCAAAATAGAGCACACTAATTTCTAAAGGGATATATTTTACATGCACAAACATATACACTCTAGAAACATAAATAAATATATATGCAGGCCCTCTTGTGCATATATACATATATATATTGTGCTATCAATCCTCTTGATTTGTTTCTCTTTGTTTTGTGTAACACTTAGCAATGTTTATTAAGCTGAAAAGTCCATCAGCACCTCCTCATAAGACAATCATCAAAACGAGTAAACTCTTATCTTTTCAACTATGAGGGCTGCCCAGTGATGGGGAGACCACAGCCATGTGCGGCATTGTGTTCTCACCCCAGCCAGTGTCCCAGCAGAAACCCAAACCCCAGTGTCAGGAACAACACAGGACATCTGCACCTCAGTTCACCCACATGGCTAGAAAGAGGATTTGAGGACTTTGGAGATCATGGCAAATGCTCACGGCTCATGGGCAGCCAATGAGGCCAAAGCGTGAAAGGACCAGCTCTATTCAAATAAACCACACAGGCTCTTGAACCCAATAAACAGATCCAAGCTGTCCCTTTGGTCTACAGGGAACTGTTCTCCAAGCCCCGTATGTGGCCTTCTTCTATAATTTTCACATTCCAGTGTTCCTCTCCTCCTTAAAGCAGATCCCTTTGCTCATTAAGTCATCCTGGGATGTACCATCACAGAAAATATGACTCACTGGCTTTCAAGACCAAACAATGGCTGCCAGTTAACATCCACCATGGAGCAGGTATTTAATCTGTGGTCTCTCTAACCCTTCAAGGCAAGCATCAGCAGCCCCATTTTACAGGTGAAGGCAATGGAGCTCAGGCACTCTGCAAAACCTGCCCAAGGTCACTCAGCTGATCGACAGCAGAGACATAACTGAACCCAAATGTGTGTGGTTCCAAAACCACACACTGTCAGGTGAGTTCCCAAACTTGTGTCAGTTCTCTCCCATAAATGTAACAGAGGAAAAGCAGAACAAACACCACGTTGGAACTGCCGCCCTCATTCTTTAGCTTATGTACTCTATTACTCTAGCCCTGCACATAAGGAGTTAAATATTAGAGAAATGTTGCTTGTGCCCAAATAGCTCATTAAGTTCCCCGAAAGAGTCCCCATCCCATGGTCCCGAGCTAGTTATGGCTACCACTTGTTATAGATGAGTTTGATTTTGGCCCAGAAACCTTGCTAATAATCAGAGAAAAGAATGGTAGAGTAAAAATAACTGCTAATAATTTGAAGTTTTTGCACGAGATTTAGAATCCAGCCTATGTAAGCAAGCAGAAGAACAAAGAAATATGTTGTGCTTCCCTTGAAGGCCAGGTGGCTCCAAGAAGTCTGCACTCCACCTTTACCCTTTAATCTTGAACCCTCCTGCTTCTCCTTTCCCTTAACATAAAAGAAGGCTGCATTTCATTCCGAGTTAAGATGGTTCTTTAGGACACTAGTCCGCCATCTCAGCTTGCTGGCTTTCTGAATAAAATCACTATTCTTTGCCCCAACATCTTGTCTCTTGACTTACTGGTCTATTGTGTGGCAAGCAGTAGGAGCTTGGACTTGGGAACATAATCATGTTTTCATAATGTGAATTGCCACTGATGTGTCTCAATGTTCCAGACATGGGGTGCCATTTTACGTAACCCACTTCCCACACCTCTTGTTTAACCTCCTCCTTTAACCATGCACATGGGGACAGAAGTCACAACTTAGTCCCTCCCATCCTCTCCCATCCACACTTCACCAAAAATATGTAAGTGTGCATATAGATATTTATACACACACGTGTGTATGCATCTGCTCACACTCATGCTTATAGGAGAGAAACTGCTGGAAAAAGTATGTGAAATACGAAATGCAACCTAAAGCAGCAGAAAATCACTCTGAATTGAGTCTGGAGGATATGTTTATTAAGTCCACTTTTTAATAGCATCACATGGCCACTAAAACAAATGTGTGCTCTATGTATCCCTAAGGCCAAGTTGTAAGAGTTCAGATGGGAAATGTCAAGATACACTTATGAACAAGAAGGGCAAGAGGAGACAGTGGATTTCTTCACAAACCACAGTCCCTCAGTTTAAATTTTTAAAATAAAATTTTTGCTACCAAAAAAGAAACCAGAATAGTTAAAATTGCCTATGAGTTTTTCATAATATAATACAAATTATTCTAATCAGATTACTTGTTCAACGCTGGAAGGAGAGATTTTAGATATGCAGGAAAAGCAAGGGGATGAGAATAAAAAATTGTGTAATATGGGAACATTCAGAGGGTGACAGGCCAGCCAGCAAGCGATCACAAGAGTTTTTAAGTCACTTACAGGTTCTAGATGTATACATGGGCAGGGTGGGTGTGGGGGTAATGGAGATGGGGACCAAGATGGGAAAGAGTTACAGAAATGGAAGGTCTTGAAGTCTTGGTAACCAAAAGTACCCCTTGTGTGAGATTTCTGATGGCTACTGTGCAATAAGGAAACCTCTACTACCAAGTATATGTCTCCATTATTTTTAAAGAATCACTTTCAGTTAGTCAATCAGCAAACATGAATTTAACATTAACTATTGGCACATGGTATTGGAAGATCCAGAAAAATGTCTTTACTCTCAAGAAGTGTATATCTTGGAGGGCTAAGACTTATGCAAGAAATACCCAGAAAATAAGGCATGATGCCTAATTAATAAGCTGAACACTGTATGTCAAAGATTATAAATGCTATAGGGAGAAATCAGCATACCGCCCAGAGCTGCCAGAGCTTCCTGGAAAAGGTGTAACTTGAATTTAACTTTGAAAGATGAGGAAAAATTTGAGACCTTGAGACAAGACAGGTAATCTTGTAGGTAATCAAGAGAACACAGCAAGTACACACTGCCTTGAGGGTCGTCAAAGAAACACAACAAGGAATTGGCTGGACTACAGATACAGAATCCAAAGTTGGATAGGTGAGCTCTGACTGCTAGATTTTGAAGCTGAACTTTGGGCTTGTAAGAGGGATGAAAGAAAGCCACTGTAGTCCTTGGGCAAAAAAAAAAAAAAAAAGAGAGAGATGAAATAAAAATTACTCAGAAAGATGCATCCAACAGCATTGTGTAAGTTGAATCAAAAGCCATGTTTGTCATTTAACGCCTTCCCTTCCACCACCTCTTTCTGACTGCAGCTTGAGAAAGTCCTCTGCTTTTAAGGTTTCATTTGGTTCAGTGGGCCCCATCTGGGTGATCCAGGATAACATCCCTGTTTTAAGATTTCATAAACTTCTTCATTACACAGCAAAAGTTCCCTTTGCTATGTAATGCAGATGTAGGCAGAATAATGCCCCCAACGCCTGATAGATCCTAATCCCTGGAAACTGTGGATATGTTATATTTACAATGCAAGGGGGAATTAAATTTGCAGATGGAATTACGGTTGCTAATCAGCTGATCTTAAAATAGAAAGAGTATCCTGGATTACCCAGGTGGGCTCAATGTAATTACAAGGGCCTTTTAAAAGAGGAAGAGAGAGGAAGGAGAGTCAGTGTCAGAGGGATGCAATATGAGAAGGTCTTGACCAGCTTTGAGGACAGAAAGGAGCCATGAGCCAGGGGATGCGGGCCGTCTCGAGATGCTGGAAAAGGCAAGGCGACAGATTCTCCCCTTGAGCCTCCAGGGGGAAGTCAGCCCTACACATTAATTTGAACCCAGGGAGACCCATTTTGGACAGTAAGATAATAATCCTGTGTTGTTTTAAGCCGCTAAATGCGTGATAACCTATTACAGCAGTAAGAGGAAACTAACACATATAACATTCTCAACTTCCAGCTATTAAGGTATAGACATTTCGTTGGTCTACTACAGGTGTGTGCTCATCTCTTTTACTGAATAGCAAACTAACGGGACCAGGTAGGCAACCCTGGAATTTCTGATGGCCATGTTATTGGACCTATTTTGAAAGGTCATTTTATTATAACAGATTTGGGTATTTTGGCGTACCTAGCATGGGGTCTAACCCATAACAACCCTCAATAAATATTAACAGTTATTTTTACATTATTAGTGGTTGCAAGTCCAGTTTTCTGCATCCTGGTCATCCAGTACACCATGCTTTATTATAAATGCTGAAATACCTGTCGTGATACTGTTATTTCACACTCTAATCCACAACTTCCCTCCACCCCAACCCCGCACATGCCTGACCCTCCCCCAGGCTTTTCTCTTCCCTCCCATCCTCAACACCCTCCCCTCAAGCTTTCTCTGCTCCCCTTTACCACTCAGCTCATGGGCGCATTTCTCCACCCCCAAGCCCTCGTCATCAAAAGGTTGACCCTGGTGACAGGAGGAGCCCTCAAGAGCAGTGAATCTCTCCACTGAATTAAAAGAACAAGTTCAGGAGGAGAAATAAATCAAAACTGCCGCCAGCCCTACTCATAGTAGCCGCAGGCAGAGCAGAGGAGCTGCCCAGAGGCTGTGGTCCTGAAAGCTGCACTCAGGGGAGCGACACTGCGGGAAGTCCTGAAGTCTGCAGCCCAGGACGTCTGAAGATGGCAGCTTCCATGGAGATTTGGTAGGAGGGAAAGATGCAATTTAGCCAACAGCAGCCAGACGGATGTTTTCTAGTAAGTTCTTAATTTTTTTCATTCGACGTTTAAGATTTATTTTCACTGATTCTGGAACACTTCTTTTTTTAAATGCTGATATTAATCCTTGAAATAGCCACTGGAACCCTGGCATTATCATCTTCCTCCACTGTTTCAATAGCTGACCCACATTAGCATTGTTCTTGAGCAATCGGATAAGCTCATGACAGTGACACTGTAATACTATCAGGTACTTCAAATGGATGGGCCAGAGGGTTGAGGGATTAAAATCATTCAGGGAAACTGGCTGATAGTCACTGCAGTGGGGAAACCTAGACCAAAAGGACCTCCATGAAAAGAGAGTCAATGTGATGGCATACACGTATCTGGAGGGCAAGAGAAAAAGGGGCTCGTGGTCAGCTGGACACAGAAAGCACTAGGTGGCAAACTTGGAAAAATACATGAAGACATTTCTTCTTCAGTAGTTCTTCAATGGAATGGAAACCAAAGCCTGTATTTCGGAGGAAAAAGTCTGAATATCATCTTAAAACAAGATTCCATGAGAGCTGGTGGCAATACATCACCCCAAAGATGACCTGTACAAGGCTGCAAACACTTTGCTCTATGGATATATTAGGTGGTGTCAGCTTTTAAGAAAACCATGTACATGTAAATAGTCACTGAAGCGGTCATTTCAGGTGTAAACTTTGAAGAAAGAGGCCCTCTTTTATGAACATAAACGCACCCCAAAGAAAAGCAAGTAACAGAAGGAGGAGGCGCCTCATGACGGTAGGTCCAGAAACTTTTATGGGATTCGGAGGGGCAGGGGAGGCCATTCCAGATGGAGCAGTCAGTCAGAGCTTCCTGGAGATGGTTCTCTCATAAGCCCAGTTGTTTCGAGGAGCAAAACCTCTGCTTACCGCCCTTACTAAGAAACAGCCTCCTTTATCTAAGAAGGCTATTCTTTTCTACTCTGAGTGCAACTTCAGGACGGACCCTCCTGGAATGGTAAAGGAGGACGGGGGAAGCTGATGGTCAGAGCAACTGAATACACCCTGGTTATTTGGGAGGAAGAGAGGCTGCAGCCAGGTCACCATCACATCCTAGGAACCTTCAAGGAGCAGCGTCCTCCTTGAACAGATAAGAAAGCATTCTAAGATGAGGGAGACAGCTTGAACAAAGATAGGGAAGAAGGAAAACACAGGATCCTCTTCGAGTAGAAGGAAAGGGTGAATAGGCTGAAAGGGAAGTCATAGGGCAGATAAGTCTAAAGCTATTACTACTATAGAGCAGGGTCAGCAAACTACAATCCAGGACAAACCAACCCTATCGTCTACGGCTGTTTCCATACTGCAACCTCAGAGTAGTTACAGCAGATTATGGTCCACAAAGCCCCAAATACTTACTGCCTGGCCCTTTGCAAACACACACACAAGCTGCTGACCCCCAGTATAGATGATGATCTACATGCTTTTGAAGTATTATAAAATCTCACCCTAATATGAATAAATTAAAACACACAGAAGAACTCACTGGTAGGTCATGTGTAAGGAAGAAAATTATCTACTGTGGGAACTTAGGAACCCCTTTACCTCCAGAGAGCAAAAATGGAAACCCAATCCAAACTTTGACTCATTCAGTGAATATGTGAAAGGGCTCAGGAGAAAATATGCAGTCATCAACAGTAGTCAGCATTGCAGAATGGGTAGCTGACCCATTAAAAGAGCACTACAGGTCTGAATGACTTGGATGGAAAAGAAGAAAAGTAAACAAATGTTATGTGAACACTTCCACTTACCATTTCTTTTCATTTAAGAGTGTCCCATAAAAATAGTGGCATAGCAAACTGCCCTAACAAGCATTATCCTCTAGATAGCACACAGTTTTGACTGGAGAGGTAGCAATACTTTGCAGTGACCTGCTGTGCAGTAGAAAAGAGAGGAAAAGTCTTTGAATCTCAGGCAAGTGCAAAGCTGGTCATTTGTTTTGACCTGTGTGTGATATGAGAAAGAGAGGGGAACGGATGTAGGTACACAGGCAGAGAATGAGGAGAAACTTTACCATTCCCAACAGATACATTGCTTAAAATTAAAGGCTACCCTAGTATAAATAAAATTTGGAGTTAAGTGACATTTCTTAAGTCACCCTACATTTCTATGCCCTTCAATACCCACCCCCTCCCCACATACACAAAAGTGTTTCTGAATTCTTAGGAACATCTGATAAACTCTCAATTACTGAAGCAAACCATGGAAAGGAGGTCTATGGAACTATGAACAGTAGAGTTAATTTATGCTTACATTGGAATTAATTTATTCTGACTTACACATAATAAAATTAGTCATTCCAATTTTAATTAATGTCCTTCTTTTAGACTCCTCAAACAAATGGAATCCACACAGTGGGAAGGGTGGGAGCTAGCATCAAATTAATTAGTAACTTTGAAGGTTCATTTAAGTTTCTACTTTCATGTTAAAAAATGGTGACATTAAATTTCAATTTAGAGAGCTCTTTTCTCTCCATTTAATATGGTTTGTCTTACTTCTTTAAAACTCTCTATTTCCTTGCTCGTCCAAAAAGCAAAAACATCTTGGAGGTAAAATAAATCCCTCAATTACCAGGAATGAAATTTGAAAACCTGCCTCTAATCATCCAATAAAGTTTTTTTAAAGGTAGGGGTGCATAACTCGGCAGGATAAGGGCTTCATTCAAGCATTAATTGCTTTCAGAATCTTCCAGCTTAATACTGTATTAACTGTTTAAATTGCCAAACCACATCATTGCTCAGTTGATCTTGGAAAGCTTCAAAAACCACAAACTAGAGCCCAAAGATAAAAGGTCAGTGAATTGGTTACTTCCAGAATGAGATAAATTTTTGAAAGAAAACAGGCTATAAAAATTTGTTTGCACAGGGCATAAAGTATAACATTCACTCTGCTTGATCAAAGTAGCTTCGGATATTACCTTGGGAGAGGGGGTAAGTCACAAATGAGTAAGACAGACACGAGCTTGCAAAGACATGAACTTTGGCTCCACTTTTTGCATTTACAAAAAGATCTCTAGCCTCACAGGGGACAAACGGGCAGGGATGGGAGGAGACAGACATTGTCTGAAGTCTCAGATAACATTACCAAGCGGGTCATGACATTGTTGCTAGGACTAGTCTGGCCAGCATCATAATCCTGAGGTTCCAACTAAATACCCTGACCTTGGCCAATTTTTTCCCTAAACTGATTCCTCACTATAAAAGCAATCACATTAGTACTGACCCCAGGAATACTGTGAGAATTAATGGAGATAAGGCATGCAGAGAGTTTGACCTACAGAAAAATATTCAGTAAATATTAGGTTCTATTATTTCTTTTGTTTGTTTGTTTTTGCGGTACGTGGGCCTCTCACTGTTGTGGCCTCTCCCGTTGCAGACCACAGGCTCCAGACGCGCAGGCTCAGCGGCCATGGCTCACGGGCCCAGCCGCTCCGCGGCATGTGGGATCTTCCTGGACTGGGGCACGAACCCGCGTCCCCTGCATCGGCAGGCGGACTCTCAACCACTGCACCACCAGGGAAGCCCCCTCTATTATTTTTTTGTGAATACTACTAATTGTTGTTATTGTTATTATTTAAAATATTTCACTTGATTTGAAAGGGGATCAACCAACACCCTGCCACAACCATCACTAAGAACTTTTGAGTTCTGCTTTACCTTTGTTATTGGATAACAAACAGGATGGAAAAACTATTCACAAATGCTTCCTTATTGTAGGGCAGTGCTTCTCAAGCCTGAGTGGGCCTCAGAATCCCTAGATCACCAGAAGAGCTTATCAAAGCACAGACTGCTGGGCTCCACTCGCAGAGATTTAGTATGTTGGTGGGAGGGGTCAAGAATTGGTATTTTTAACAAGTTTCCAAGTGATTGATGCTAAAGATCTGGGGATCACCAATTAGAGAACCGCTATAGAAGAAGTTTATAGTCTTTGGTTAGGAATCTTTGGTTTAGAAAGAAAAGACACTGAGATTCACAAATTTCTGGGGCAAGTGAGAGAAAGAGAGACAGAGAGAGACAAATTTCCATCATATCCTTAATAGCCACAAGCAAGAAGACAAGCACAGCCTCACACATCAATCAATGTTAATGCAATGGGAGCCTCAATGTGGTCCACATGGAGATCTCAAAGTCAGCCATGGAAAGGGAGTATGTTAGATTTCTGGGGATGCGGTGAACGGTTAGATTACTAGGGATGCTGTGACTGGACTTAGGAAGAGGAAATAAGGAAAACAACCAAGTCCAAAACAAACCTTTTGAATGATGATCTCTTCAGCTCCATTTTCTAGTATACACAAAAGAGGGTCATGTCACTGAGTAGCAGTGAAATTTTTCAAGAAGTTGAAATTTTATTTTAACTAAAGGCTTAAGTCAATTACAATGTAGTTCTGGACTACCTTTACAACTTGCTTTTTTGTAGCATTAAATGACAACATTTCATGTTTAAACTCCACATAAGACTACATATAGATACTCATAAGACAGAGACAAAAAGATAATGATTTCATTGTAATCCAACTCAACCTATATCCCTGGCACTATTATACTCATAAAATATGCGTTGAGAACTCTAGATGGCAGTTCTATTTTCATCTATAGATAAACAGTCTAAAGAGGCAACACTGAACAATTTAGCCCTGCTGGAAAATATTTCACCTGGCAACAACCCAAAGCCATTCAACCTCCCCAAAATGTGCTATTAGGAGGAAGAAACTGCAAGGTAGGTAAAACTTCACATTTTCATTATTACAGACATAAACAGATTTACATCCCCAAATCACTTTATCCTGGAAATATCACGAACATAAAAATGAAGAACAAATAATATCAAATTCCATTCCCAAAGTTTGGCATTTCTAGAAATGTTTTACAAATAAAATTAATCCCCTGAGACATTCTGTGAATTAACAATTTATAGTTTAAAAAAAAAAAAGCTCAGAAATTGGCAAACGTGATATCTTTTTTTTTTTTTTTTTTTTTGCGGTACGCGGGCCTGTCACTGTTGTGGCCTCTCCCGTTGCGGACCACAGGCTCTGGACACGCAGGCTCAGCGGCCATCGCTCACGGGCCCAGCCGCTCCGCGGCATGTGGGATCTTCCCGGACCGGGGCACAAACCCGTGTCCCCTGCATCGGCAGGCGGACTCTCAACCACTGTGCCACCAGGAAAGCCCGTGATATCCTTTTTGTAGGAATTCCCGATTTACTGAGAAGTCATGTAACACAGAAACCTGTCTAACTTTGTCTGGTTCAGAGCTTCTCAAACTAAGTAAGCATAAAGTTCTGTTTTTAGGTACATAGTATGATCTTCCCCGGATACAGAGGTGTGGTTTGACAGACTGTTCTTCTCTTCCAGCTCTTAAAAGAAGTTATTCTCATTGTCTCGTACTCTCCAATATTTCTGATGAGAAGTCCGTGATGAGTCATATCACTGTTCCCCTGCACGTAATGGATTCTTTTCCTCTGATTTTTGTGACTGCTGTCATTATTTTTTTCAATTTCAGATTTTGACTACAATTTGCCTCAGATGTAGTTTTTTGGGGGTTTCTCCTAGTTGGGGTTTGCTAAGATTCTTGGACCCATAAGTTGATATTTTTCACTACAATTAGGAAATTTTAAAACATCAGTTGTTAAATTCTTTTTCTGCCCCAGTCTCTTTCTTCATTCTTTTGGGGACTGCAATTACACGTTTCTTTTATTGCTTGATGTGTCTCACAGTTTGCTGAGGCTCTATTAATTTTTTTCAATCACTTGTTGTCTTTTGTGTTCTTCAACTGGATTAACTTTTATTGATCTGTTTTCAGGGCCACTAGCCCTTTCTTCTTCCTTCTTCTATCTGCTGTTAAGTCCATGGAGCAAAATTTTCCATCTTAGATGCTTTTCAGTGCTAGAGCTTTCATTTTGTTTTGTATAGTTTCCATTTCTCTATTGATATATTCCATTTGTTCACTCCTTGTAACAAAAACTTTAGTTCCTTAAACATATTTTAGTAACTGCTTTGAAGTCTTTTTCTGCTATTCCAACATCTGTGTCTTCTTAGCGTCTGTTTTGACTACTATTTCTCTTGGCTATATGTTGCATTTTCCTGCCAAAATGTTTTATTTTACACTGAACGCGGTGGATGACACATTTTAAGACTCTGGACTCTGTTGTCATTCTATCATAACAAGAATGTTGATTTCTGCTTTAGAAAGCAGCTACTTTACTAACTAATACCCTTGAACTTGTGGAGGCTTGGTTTTTCACACTTTGGCATGACTGGTCTGTTTCAGTGTTGCCCTCAATCCAAGGGCAAAATTTTCATCTTACCCAGGAAGAAAAGCCTACAAAATACGTTTACCTAGTCATAGGAAATCTGAGTGTTGCACAAACAAAACAGAAAGAAAGCATTCTTCACGTGAACACAGGTTTTCAAGGTGTCCAATTCTTCCATTATGATCCTGAAAGATACTCAAACTGTTTCATTCTAAAGAGCTGGTGAGCTTTTAAGTAGTACAAAAATCACAGACTGCATAAATCAAGCTTTATCTTCCCCATATGGGCAAAAAAGATGAAATGACCAGACTTAATGACCAAACAAGAACCAAAATACCTTACAATTTATCTGCTGCAGTTAAAATAGTCTTTTTTATTTTTTGAACAATTTTTCAAGAATCAAATGTAAGAATACGCTTGCATGTAATACACACCTAATCTGACACCATCTTCACTAGTTTGGGTAAATTTCTTAACCTCTGTAAAGCATCTTTCCTCACCTGCAAAAATTCGTAACAGGTACCTCTTAAGCACAATGGCAGGTACAGAGCTATTGTTCAGTAAACACTTATGTTTAAAGGCAGAGACTTCTGCCTTTAGATCATGAGGTGGAAAAAACATTTAATCCAACAACTAAAATATAGTTTTCCTGTTCTGCCTAATTAGAGACCAGCTCAAATCAAAACTCACACCACTTGCTATGACTCAGCACACTCCACATAAAAAACAACTAAAAACTGCACGCCCACAAGCTAAAATATTTAGTTACAGGTGGGCAAGGAAAACTCATGATTCTGACCCCACCCTATCCCACTGCCACCTGAAATCTGCTCCTTCTATTACAAAACCTGACTGACCCCATATGCAGCATGACCTTCCACTCAAATGCCCAGGCTAGGGACCTGAATATCACCCTCCACATTTCCCCTCTCCCCAATCTGCTATCCATCTATTCTGCCTCTTAACTCTCACTCAAACCCTCTGCCACAGCCTCACCCCCCAACAGTCACTGCTTTACGTGATATTTTCATCCCCTCTTTTTCTGCACCATTTCCAACAGCGTCCTCATTTCCCTGCTTTTAATTCATTTTCTAAGCCACAACCAGAGTGATCTTCCTAAAACCAATACATCTGAGTTCTTTGTCTCCTAAAAGCCACCAGTGGTTTCCCAATGCCTAAAAGATGAAGTCTATGCTCATAAATAACCCATACAAGGCCTTTCCCAATTGTGCCTCAGCTACATTTTGGCTTTTTCATTCTTTTACCCCAGTCCCTCTCCTACTCCCCAACCTCAAGAGATGTGCTCACTCTTGTCTGGACAAGCCTGAGTTCGCAGCTCTGAACACATTCTTCCCTATGCCTAGGGTAATCTTCTCGACCTAGCATTCCCATCTAGCACAGGGTTCCTAACTGTCCCCTCTGTACTACAGCAGGTATGTACTGTAATTGACATGTTTGCATGTTTATTGCATTCTCAAGACTGTGAGCTCAGCATAGTATCTGGCTCATAGTAGGTGCTCAATAAACGTCTGTTGAACTAATAAGTGAATATCATCTTTCCATTTCTGCAGCTAGCATTCTACAGATATGCGGCACTGGAATATTAAAGCCGAGAGATGAAAAACAAGAACGGAACAAAATATTTTGCTCACAGTACGTCCCGTCACCCAAGGACAACAATCAGAAAAACAAGAAACAGGGAGACTTAGATTAATCGCAGTCATTGTTATCTGCATTCTTCCCATACCAAGAGGAAAGAAAATCGTTTCTTTTATAAGTTCAAAGTTCTATCTATACTGGTCAAAGCCCAGTTTAGTAACACTCAACTTTTCCAAGCTCTGACACATTTTAATTATAATGCTTTCTTTTCAGATCTTGTAAAGTTAAAAAAAAACCTTAACTTGGTTTTTGTCAAGCAGAGGTTCACAGTGGATATTTGAATCACAAGACTCATGTTTGGCATTGGAACTTGGCAGAAAGCCCCACGTGTACTTTCTCTGGGACTAAACTGCTCATTTCTAATACAAACAGAAAAATAAAGCAAAAACCAGCACTGCGTAAACAAAACATGTCACTTTTTAGTTCTCAAGAGAAACTTAGCGCACCTTTATTTAACCACTATTTCGATGCAACTTGGGATTTTAATGTAAAGTAGGGAACCCAGGACTCCTCGTCAAGCATTCGGCAAAGTCCTCAATCTGGTAGTCTTTTTTCCAGTCGCACTTGTAAGTAGTCTGGCATCCTTTTTTTCCAAATACAGAACCAAGTAGCCCTGATTCTTATCGTCATCCAAACAACTGCAAAAACTAGAACTGGGGATGAAGTCTGCCTGCAGGGAGCCGCTCAAAACTACCAAGCGTGACTGTTTCATCAACAAATATTCATGATCCTCTTTCCTGAAATCCTAACTTTGCAGACCACCTCATTAAAAAAAAAAAAAGACTCAATCCTTCAAAATTATTTTAACTCAATCAAAATAATGTAACCTCGTCTAAGAAAACCAGTTATCTTCACTTTTTGGTTTGTAGTTTGTATTCCCCAAACAATGTGTTTATTACAAACACAAAATATCTCTTTCTATCCTCGTAATCTTGACGTATTATCTAAGCAGCAAAAGCAATTTCCATTCTTTTAAATGTAAAACTATGTACTCTTCCTTTCTCACTTCCTCAGAAGAGTCTCATTTCCCAGACTTTGCTTTCTGAATTCCCATCGGAAGGGTTCCTACAAAATCCTCCTCAATCCATGCTTTGCTTCTGGCAATATTAGGTATGACATCTGGTGGTGCATTAGTCACTTTGGTGCTTAGAGAAATAGGGAAACCATCCTGTCAAATTTCAAAGCTCCAAACCCAGAAGCTTCAGTTCATTTAAATGGAGCGTTACTTGCTTTTCAATTGCCTAAGATCAAAATCCCACATACAGGTCTGTCATGTAACCAAGCCCATCTGTGCCAATAGGCATGTTTTTCTTTACACTTAAAAGAGGTGTCCAAACTCATTATGGCATTTGCATCTTCTCCTGGACGCACTTAAAAATCCACCTGTTGTTCAAAACTCTTTTGCATGACCAAGTCCCTTGCACTACTCTTTCTCTGTGTTGTCTGAACACACAAATTCGTAAAGCTTCCCTCTTGGACGAGTGCCTCTCTATTCCAACCAAGGCCAAGGTGAAAACGATGCTTCTTGTAACACCCCAAGCCTCCTGGCAAATGCCACAGTTGTCTCTACATACTTAAGTGCAAGGGAAAAAGGAGATTTGTTTTACTTTGCCAAACTTCCCTCTCAGAATGTTTCCACTAACACTAGTAATCCTGAAGATATGGAAATGCTACTCGTTTTAATCAGAGTATATTTTTGCACATTACATAAAAATTCTGACAAATTCTTAATAATTACTGTTACCTAGAGCACAAACTACAGGGCCCCATGCCAGGAAAGTCAGTATTGGAGGTCTGGGGGAGGACAAAGCACTGCTTTAATTAGCTGACTGCTAAAAAGCAATTGAACATATTTTACAGGTTACAAGACACCTTTACATATACGGTCTCATTTCACCTTCAGAAGAACTCTATTATTAGACTCATTTTACTGAATAGGGAAACTGAGACTCAGAAGTTTATGTACTTCCCCAAGGTCATATAGAGAGTACTCAGTGGGGCTGAAATTGACATGAAAATTCCTATCCTGCCCTGTTCCCATCATACCAGGTTCACTTAAGCCGGGAGAATATTTAAATCATTTCTATCATGCACCCCTCTACATTTTGGTTTTAGTTTTAATTTGTTTAGTTGTTGTTTCCTTTGGTGTTTTGTTTGTTTTGTTTTGCAGACCAAAATGTGACAGAAATAAGTTAGTTGCTCTCTCTTTTCTGTAGGAATAAAATAAAAATTTACATACAACAGCAATCACTGATTCTTGTCAAGGCTAGTTGAAATCAAAGAGCTGGAAGACCTCGCTCATGGCAATGCCAAAAATCATCCTTTACATTCAGGTGATTATCAATTATCTTTCAGATTTATATTAGCCAGGGCAACGGGAGTTAATCCCGCCCACCAAGAAAGTATGCTTCCAACTACAGAGCTGCCAGGTCATGAAATAACATTATTATGGGAATGATGCAAATAAATACAATCTGCATCCATGCAACATTTTAAAAATAAGTGTTTTAACGGAAATAACTGCACACCATTCAATATCCCTACAGGGTTCATTTTCAAGTTCCTGAATTTCAATGCACAGAAACACACCTACATGTAATTGAGGAGTTGAGCCCCATTGCTTACATACCAGTCTAACAATAAACAAGCTGAAAGTCAGTTTCTCTATTTATGTTGTCCTGTGGGCACACACACCCATCTATTATCTGTGGGAACGAAGGCACCACAAACCTTCGTGGCAATAAATAGCTCCAAAGGAAGAACTGTCCAGTGAACGAGTAAAAACATGAGTGGATTCCAAAAAGTACAAAGATTTGCTAAACAAAACTCACCAAGCAGAAGGAGCACTTAAAAAATCCGCTCCGAATCCTTCCACTGAAGTAAAATGTTTTTGGCAACTGGAAATAGTTAAAATTTCCTGTTTTCTCCTTCTTTCAAGTGCTTACCTCTGCACACCCAGTCTCCAGCTTGGTCTGTCAGGACAAGAAACCTCCTAGGAAAGCCAGTCCTCACAATCTTTGCAGATCAAGTTAGCAATTTGCAAAACGGAGGTTTGTCATGACAGAGGAAAAAGGAGGGCACCCTCAGCAGGAAAAGCACCCCAAACCACAGATACTAACCCACGCACTCAAAGACAGGAAGAGAATCCCTATCACAATAAGAAAAATCCCACTCAGGGAAAACAGAAAGAAGAAGAAAAAAAAAAAGGCCAGAGCATTTCTATAGTTAATGTGTATATGGGACAGACTGAATGCAAATCTCCGCAAAGGAACAAAAATTCAATAGTGATGATTTTTAGAAAGTATAGTGTATCATTTAGGATTCACTCCAGCTGCAAAGGAAAGAAAAAGCAAAGAAGTAGCGGTTTAAAGACAGACGTTTACTACTCTCTCACATAAGTGAGGTCTGGAGGAAGCAGCCCCGGGTGAGCACGGCAGCTCCCTGGCATCAAGGATGCCAGCCACTTCTCTTTCTGTTCTACCATTCTTAGCATAGGGCTCCCCACAGATGGTTTAAAAGGGCCTCTCAACACCCAACCATTACATCCATATTCCCACCAGAACAGAGGAAGAAGGGGCAGAGAAGCAGGTGTCCTCCCTTTAAGATCCCTTCTGCTTACATCCCACTGGCTACAACGTTGGGTGTTTTTTGTTGTTGTTCTTTGTTGTTGTTGTTGAGCTGTGCCACAATGCATGTGGGATCTTAGCTCCCTGACCAGGGAGCCAACCTGCACCCCCTGCACTGGACTCGAGGAGTCTTAACCACTGGACCGCCAGGTAAGTCCAGCCCACTGGCTACAACTAACTTCTTACATGGCCATAACTAGCTGCAAAGGAACCTAAAAATATGTCTTTACAACTGGCATTTGCAATTGTGCCAAAATCAATATTCCACAGCTCGAGGGGCTTCCGGGCCCTGGGGTTCATGCAACCATCAAACAAATATTTCTTAACTGCCTACTTTTTTCTACCAGGCTCTGTACTGGGTGTGTGGTGAGAAGCAAAGTACAATAGCCCCTGCCCTCATTCTTCAGACGTTCAGCGACCACTGCTCCCCAAAACCACTAGAAACCACATTCGTGGACACATAGGTGTTTTTCTTTAACATTTTATATTAAAATAATTTCAAATTTTCTAAACATAGCAAGAATAGCTATGCCTTCAGAGAGTAACCTGGTGGTTACCAGGTGCTGGGGGTGCAGGAAATGGGAGAGATTGGTCAAAGGTCACAAACTTCCAGTTGTAAGATTAACAAGTTTGGGGATCTAATTATACACTGTGATTATAGCTAATAAGACTGTATCACATATTTGAATGTTGCTAAGAGAGTAGATCTGAAATGCTCTCACCACAAAAAAGAAATGGCAACTATACAATGGGATGGAGGCATAGCTAGTACAATTTTGCAATTTATAAATGTATCAAATCAACGTTTTTACCACCTTAAACATACACAATGTTTATGTGTCAGTTATATCTCAATAATAAAGCTGGAGGCTTTCCTGGTGGTGCAGTGGTTAAGAATCCGCCTGCCAACGCAGGGGACACGGGCTGGAGCCTTGGTCTGGGAAGATCCCACATGCCGTGGAGCAACTAAGCCTGTGCGCCACAACTACTGAGCCTGCGTGCCACAACTACTGAGCCCGTGTGCCACAACTACTGAGCCCATGTACCCAGAGCCCATGCTCCCAATAAGAGAAGCCACCACTCGCCGCAACTAAGAGAAAGCCCGGTGCAGCAACGAAGACCCAATGCAGCCAAAAGTAAAAACAAATAAATAAATAAATTTATAAAATAATAACAATAATAATAATAAAGCTGGGAAAAAAAGGATAGTTATACCTTTTACCAGCTCTCCCAGCCATCAACACTGAACTACATTTGCTTTATAATATATTCCCATTCTCATTCATTTACTTCCTCCTGTCTTTCTTTTTTCCCCTTTGCAATTTCTCCCTCTCTTCTTCCCTTCCTCTCTCCCCCTCTTCCTTTCCCTCCTATTTCCCTCTCCCTTCTTTTCTCTCTCTCTCTCTCCTTCCCCTTCCTCCTCTCTCTCTCCATCCTTCCCTCCTGTGTATTTGAAAATAAGATACAGACCACAGAAGTCATTCCCCTTTCACCCTGAAAAACTTCAGTATGTATTTCCCCAGAACAGCAACATTCTCTTGCAAAACCATAGGAAAATTATATATCACCAACCATCTCAATGAAATTCTTTATGCAAATTTTTTTTCCTGGTCTAAGATTCAATTCAAGATCACACTGCATTTGGTTGTCACATCTGGAACCGTGCCTTGGCCTTTCTTTGTCTGTCTTAGCACTGAGAGTTTTGAAGAGTACAAGCAGTTATTCTGGAGAACATACACTCCTGGGACAGAAATAGTGTGCAAGTGGTCCTTCCCAGAGCACCATGTCAAGAAGCACATGATAATGGTCTGCCCCATTCCGGGTGATGTAAACTTTGATTATTTGTTTAAGGTGATGCCCTCCTGATTTCTCTGCTGGAAAGTTACATTTTCTCTTTTTTTCCAATTGATAATTTGTAAGGAGAAACTTTGAGATTATGTAAACATCCTGTCCGACATCAAACTTCCATCAACTAGTTTTAGTATTCACTAATGATAGTTGCCTGGACCAATGATTACTATGATGGTTACAAAATGGTGATTTTCTAACTCTATCATTCCTGCTTTATTTATTAGTTGATATTCTACTTTACGGAATAACTTTCTTTCCTCACCTATTTATTTATTTGTTTGTTTGCATCAGTATGCCCTCACAGATTCTAATTTTATTTAGGGATATGATGCACGACAATAGTTGTTTATTTTGAGGCTCAACATGTACTGTATTTGGCCAATGGAAGCCAAGCTGGATTCTGTGCTTCTGTATCCTTTGGAAATATCTTTTTTCTTTCTTTTTTTTTTTTTGAGAACTTCCTATCTATCACAACAAATAATGTATTTAGCAATCCTGGAGGCCTCCAGATTTCTTGATGATATGCCCAACTGGAGTTCATTGTATCTTCCATAAGGAAAAGCCAGCCGCAGATTCCCCCATCTAAAACTCCACTATAATCAATGACCAAGAAACAGAAGTAATTCTAAACAAGGCAGTTTCTACACTTTATATTTTCAACTAATTATCATTTATTATAAATAGCCCTGACTGTTGACATCTCTTGCATTCCAGAGATTAAATATAACAAAGATAATATCCCGAATATAAGCAAGTAAGCAGGCAATAATTTATGTACAAAATAGATACAATGTATGATATGTTGACTTAAATGTCAAGGAGATCAGGACATTTTCCAAAGAGCTTAATATAGGCACACAGTTGTGTGCTTCCCCATTAATCGCTGGCTGTAAAGAGAAATACAAGAAAGCCTCTCGCTCACGCTCTCTCTCTCTCTCTCTCTCTCCTCTCCCCCCCCCACCTTGCTCCCTACCTCCCTCCTTCTTTCAATACAAAAGTCAAGCTGTACTCTTACCATCCTCCCCAACTTACAACGGCATGCATACCATTCTACCTCTCTATTCTCCTTCCACAGAAATTAAGAGAGATGGCAAACAAATTGTAAAATACCATTAATTCACTGAAACACTGTTCAATAAATATACTTCTTGGGCTTGTATCGTGTTCTCAGATTTATATCCCAAGCATTATGCCAGGTGCAATCAGATATACGATGAGGAACAAAGACCTGGTCCCTAACCTCTAAGGCTCAGAGGCTTTTAGGAGATGGAAATACACCAATAATTCTAATAAAAAGAAAAACTAGAATGAGGTAAGGGGTATAAGTGAGACATAAGAACAAACTGTGGACATCCAAAAGAAAGGGATGATTCATTGCAACCGGAGATCAGGAAAAGCAGAAGAGAGACAGTCTCATCTGTACGGGAGGAGTGTCATCTCCGAGGCAGAGCATGAAGGTGATGCAGAAGGTTATTTCAAACTAAGGAAACAGCATTAGCAAAGGCATCAGATATCAAAACACACAAAAGTGTGGAAAATAGTCCACAGCACATTAAAAGATGTGGAGACAGATGAAGATGGTACATGACTTGAACCAAAGAATCAAAGCAGTTCCTTAGCATCTGATAAGGATGCTTCTTTACAAGAACCAACCACACAAGGGAAGGAAGAAAAGGTTCTGCCTAATCACTAACACTTTAGTTCATTTTGCCTCATTCCATACAATTTTTTCACATCCAACGTGTAGAAAGAGGAGGAAAAAAGGATATGCAATACTGACCAAATGACATTTTCCCAATAAGAAATTAGCCAAATAGCATCTGTCCAAACAAACATAAAACTTAAATTTCGAAACCCTCAGATGCGATTTTTATTTTAATCACAAAGAAAGTCGTCCTTTCTTAGTACTCTTGTAATTCTCAACACATGCCATTGGACTTTTATTGAAAGATGGGCTAGAAAACCATCTGATACCATATTAGACGAGCATCGACTGACTGTTGAAATCAGAGGACTATGTCGATTTCAGTATGATTAATCCAAACCACGGGGAGGAAAAGCACGAAGGCCCTAAGGAAAATTTAAAAAGGAACAGAATCTGGGGATACCGTATCGTCCACATCTGCTATTACTTTAAATTTAGCACCTGTGGTAGGAATGGTGCATCGCCTGCCCTAATTCCCCCTGGCCATAGTAACAGAACCCCAACTCAGTTCAGGGCAAAGTGCCCAGTGAAAATATCTGCTCTCCCAGCAACGGGCGAGCATGTGCCACAGTCCCCACCCCTGAGATATCAGAATCCTCCTGGGTGGGACTTGAGCGAAAGCATTCGTGTTTCGAATAAAAAGGGACAGGTCACAAAGGCCCTCATCTTTTGCCTTTCACAGCGTCTTAGGATGGAAGTCTTCCCCATGATGACAACTTAGTATTTAACTGATTGCAACCTTCTTGAGCACAGGACGACTTTTTAGACCCACCTTAGAAATTAATGCAGCTCCCTCACCCAAGAATAAAAGGTCAATGAACACTTGCTGGAAGTAAAGCCTGTGAGAAACGGACATGAAGAGAGGCACTGTGACAAGGCTCGGCCAGTCAGGGTATTCCTCCCGCGTAGGCGGCACTCATGACATCTACAGTGCTGGACTCTTTCAAGTGTCACAATCTTTTTTAAATCCAAAATGCTGCTGATTCACACAGAGGAGTTTGGTACCCATTAATGGAAAAGGTGCATAAAGTCCAAGAGCCGCTCTGAATCAATAATGATTTCAAATAAATATTTCTTTAAATAAAGCACACAGGATTTGAAAAGTAGTTGCTTTTTGGCAAGGTATATTTTTGGAGTCTACAGAAAATGTATAATGCACATCAGGTTCATGGATATCTTAAAATAATTCCATGACCCTCGTGAGTTCCAAGGTCCACAGATCAGGAAGTATTCAGCCATAATAAGAGCATTTTAGTTGAGCCTATTCCACTGTCAGTCCACTACCCAGAACCCCAAGGATGTGAGCTGTAACAGAGCCATGGCTTTGTCTTCTGCTTTGGCCAACCTTAATCTAGTTTTAGTTTCTGAAGCAGACGTCTGCTCCTATTTATAATGTGAAGTTAAAAAAACATGCTAACACTTAAGAAATTGTTATGCGACATAAAAATTCTCCTGAGTCTGACGTGCCCACAGAAATGCGAGAGATGAAGAATAATTTTCCCTAGCACACGTTTTTATTTACCATGATGCATTAACAGCTTCAAATCAAGCTTCAATTTCCTATCTAGAGGGGCCAATAATCGAAATTAAAGAGATAAATAGCCTTGGTCCTTTAACATGACAAAAGCAGGCATCCGCTCAGTTCCAAGACAGACTTTTCAGTGCATTTTACAAGAAATCAACAATATATCAATTTCTTCCAGTCCTCAGATCAAAATGGATCCATTGGTTCTCTTTCTCCACAATCCAAGAAATGAGTTTTGATGACTGTCTAATGCAAAGATAATACCCTCTTAACCATAAGCCAAAAAAGAAAGTTAAGAAAAAAAGAAAGAAAATCCCTCCAAATAAGCAATGGCTTTGAGCCACAGCCAAATTTGTTTTTGTCCGATTTAGCTGTGACTTTCAGCTCATCAGGAGCCTACAGTCACTGAAACAGGAAGATGGGAGAAAAGAGAGGTGATGATCACCCCTTGCGAAAGCTATAAGAAGTGTCTAAAGACTCAGCAGTTAGCCAGAGAGTTCGAAGAAATTCAGAAATGGAAAGAACTCCACTCCCATTAATTGTGAGGAAAGGAGGAGGAGAGAAGAAAGGAAGAGGCTCAAAAAAAGAGAGAGAAAACACAGATGTGGCCCCAAATCGCAGAGCAAGACTACCTCATGTGTAAAGTTGAGGTCCCTGCAAATTAAGTTTTATTTCCAAAAGACTCCCTCCAAGTTTTCACTGAACGCTTGCCCTGCTCGTAGGTACCCTGCCAGCACACAGGCCCTCCTGTTCAGAGCACACACATATCTCCCGGGTCAGCCTCTGTTCAACAAGGGCATTCAACTACATTATGAAGAAAAAGGCCAGTTCTCTGGGCCAAGGAGTAAAGAAATCAGCCTTGAGCCTGTGCTATTTACCATTAACACAGCAGAGAGCAGGACACATCAATTAGCAGGCTTTTTAGACTCTGTATTCTTCATTCTCTAGACTGCTCTACTTCCAGAAAACCATTGAGCTGTACCATTCAGACAGTCTGTCAACATCCTAAAACAGATATTGGCGGTTTAATGAATATTTAAATATAATTTCAATTTCCGCAAGAGGATTCCCACAGGGGGAATGCTGATTTGAATTTTCTTTGGTTGTACAACACTCTCCCAAATTTGCACTTTTGCAAAGCCATTCATTTTCTACAAAGCATCGAGCTCCTAGAGAAAAGACAAGGGGGGTGGGGTGGGGAAGGGGGCGGGAGATGCCCAAGCTAACTGATGCCAGATGAACTTTTCCTGCATCCAGAGAACTTTGTTTTGAAGATTTCCGCCTTGTATTAAATCAAAGTGGCAAAGCAGGTCTTGAAAACTAGGGAACTGTATTCTCTACCCTGAAGGTCAAGACTGCCAAACTTGTAGGTATTTAACTTTCTGGGCTCAAGAATCCACATTGTCCTAGAGTGAACTTACAGAGCCATTCATATTTTTAACCAATAATTACAAATGCTTCTCAAGAACTGAGGCTCAGACAGCCTGAGACCCTGTCTTTTCAGCTATTTTGGCCAAAACAGCTGTTTGTGTCCCCGACACCATTTCTACCCCAGGCTCCTGAGACAAGAGACAAGAGGGATTCACTTGACTATGTGCACCAAAATACTTTATTTGTTTTGGATGCAGTAAAAGCATCATTACTTAACATGACGCTCTGCTTTTTCAGTGCAGAGATTTGGCAGGAAGGTGAAAGTGACATCCAAGTTATAAAAACCTTAAGATTTGTAGCAGATGCCAATAGCAGGGCTACACCCTTATAAACAACGAAGACAGAAATCTTTCTCCAGTGACAGGCCAGAACTTGGAAGCTGTGGGCCAGGACTATAGGATAATTAGGATTATTTTTGTTCAGTGGCACATACTAAAGTAAGGGTATATGCATAAGAAATGCCGGGGTGGGGGGAACATTTGCATCCATTCTTTAGTAAGCATGTACAAGTTTTACAAAGAAGGTGTACCCACAAGAAGGGGCATGTGTGCATCCCTGGGTTTCTGGTTGGTATCCTGGAGATCCTTCAAGCATGGCTCCCTCACTTTCCTCCACACATACGTTCTGTTCTACATATCACCTTCTGTGAAACAGAATTTGAAGACTGAATGTTAAACAGCTCAAAAAAAAGAAAATCTACCTGTACATCAGTCAGAGTTTTGTAGTTACAAGCAATGGGTACCAACTCTGGCTCGTGGAGGCAGAAAAATAAATAAATAAATAAATAATTGGAGTGACACTGGATTAAAAGGAGGGTAGAAGGACCAAGCTCAGCAAGGACAGGTATCAAGTTGCTCCCAGGGTCCATGCAGGAGGACTACAGAGTTTCTACAGATCACGGTGAGTAGAATTACCAGGTTTTGGCTACTTTCAGCCTTTCTGCCACCCTGCTCAGGATTCCCACTTTTGGGAGAAATTGTCTGGCTAATCTAGACATTTGGGGTACACATCGACCCCACAGCTAAAGGAGGGCACACTGATTGCCAGGCCCCTCTGAATGAGGTCCCCCCACTGGACCAGGGGAAGAACAGTTCCCAAAAGCAAAATCGGAGTGCTGTTAGCAGAACATGGGAAATGAAGATGGGCAGAAAAAAACACAGATGTCCACTTCTACATAAACAGTCTTAGCATTCCTACTGAATTGTTTATTTTTTCAACTTCTAAGGACAACTTCGGCAAAAACTACAAATAATGTTATTGCCCAATAGTCGGTGTTATGATGTCCCACATGTTATTTCCAGGGTCTTCAATTTAGGAAAATGTCTGGGGCTGCAGATGAGCTGATGTACATCCTATTCTTCTATTAGGTAATGAGGGCCAAATAACTCATTATGTTTCTCTTCTTACTTAGGCTGCCAGGAAGCTCAGAGCTAGGAGTTTTAGGCTTAGTGGTAGCACCTGTCCTCAGTCTAGGTTTTCAAGTACAACTAAATCTCTCCCTTCATGATATGACTAGTATTTGAAGAGTTTTACTTCAGTCTTATTTTAACGTCTCAAAGGCATAACTATCTTTTATTGAAAAGTACTTCAAAAGCATTTGAATTTTTTCCTTCCTAACCAAAAGTCAACCTTTTCATAACTCTGTAAGTATTTAAGGTGTAATTATATTTTCTGAGCTTGTAGATTGACCAGGACTTTCGTGTCCTGCAGCCAGAATCATCTCTTTCCTTTTTTGCTAGATTCAATTAGGATAGATTAAATTAGAAAGATAGATAGATAGATAGACAGATACATAGATAGATGATAGACAGTTCTAACTCTGGGTCTGATTAGATTGTGCAATAATTTTTAGGATAGTTATCAATAAAGTTCATAAACCTTTATTGGAAGATCAATAGGGAACTGTCTCAAACCTATAGTTAGAGAGCCTAACCCAGAGGAATGATCGAAAACTAAGGAACCAGGAAGTGCTCAGCACTTGTGCTTTCAATGAACCGAGTAGACGGTTGAAGGTTGGGGGTCTAATTCATTGTTTTATAGCTCAAGCCACTGTCTGAGTTAATTCCAAGTACTTTTAATATCAAAAATAATCAGAATCCCCTAATGCTGCAGGAAATGGGCAGAGTCAGGTAGAACAGTGGCAACCTGGGAAGGTAAATGAAAGCAGCAGATCTGCCCCCAGGATGACCAGAACACACTTGCAAGGTGCTTTTGGGTGTGTTTTTGGTGAAACGGGGATTCTTAATTATAAAGGTGTTGCCACCCTTACAGATGTCTTTCAGTTTGGGTTTCCTAAAATAGCATTTGAATGGTTCTTCATAGGTTGATAACCTGTGGCGAAAAGGTGGAGATCCATTCAATTTAAAACTACTCTCCACCCTCTAAATTTACTCCCTTTTTTGGAAGCAATCTGTTCCAATGTTTGGCAGTAAAAATGCTCCCGAAGAGCCAATACCGTAACAGGGAGGAATTTTAGTTACCTGGTGTGGGAGATGTAGGAACCGGCTGACTGGTGTTTAGTGAGAAGTGGGAGGAGCCTCCCACTTCTGCCCGGAGGCACCCCCCCCCCCACCAACAATGTGCTAAAGGGCAGAAAATGGGAGGAGGAACCCCACTTCTGGAGCTGAGGGTGGGCTCCCAGAGTGGTGCCGGGAGAACTATGGACGGTGCTAAACAAATAAACTTAGTCACACAATTGTTTATCACATTGGCCTTTAAGAGCCAGGAGACTGGGACTTCCCTGGTGGCGCAGTGGTTAAGAATCCGCCTGCCAATGCAGGGAACACGGGTTCGAGCCCTGGTCCAGGAAGATCCCACATACCGTGGAGTAACTAAGCCCGTGCGCCACAACTACTGAGCCTGTGCTCTAAAGCCCGTGAGCCACAACTACTGAGCCCACGTGCTGCAACTACTGAAGCCCACGCACCTAGGGCCCCGTGCTCCGCAACAAGAGAAGCCACCGCAATGAGAAGCCCGCACACCGCAACGAAGAGTAGCCCCCGCTCAACACAACTAGAGAAAGCCCGCACGCAGCAACAAAGACCCAACGCAGCCAAAAATAAATTAATTAATAATAATTGTTTTAAAAAGAGTCATGAGACCAAGGATCTGGTCCTGATTCCAACAGAACATGAACTTGGCATTCAATTCTCTCACCAGCCAAATGAAGTTGCTAAGCTGGATCGGGGTCCCCAACCCCAGTACCTGCAGGACCCAGCAGGCGATGTGATAAGTGAGACGTGCTCCGTAAGGCCTGGGTGGAGCTGGAGACCACACCCGACCCCAGTGGAGCAGCATCTGGTCAGCGATCGCTATGGGAGAACCTGGGCCCACGGTGGTTGGACTGTCCGCGTTTTTGAGAGAATCAGAAAGACCAGCTTTCTTTATAAATTCCTCTAATTTTTCAATCCTGGAGACTAATTTGTGATGTTTTCATATACACTGAAGGGGCCAAAGGAAACATTTGTGTAAGCTAGAGCCAAACCTCAGGCCACAGTTTGTCAACTTTAAGTTCAGGTTGTATATCGAAGTGCCCTGGATAGTGGGTGCGCCTTTATATAGGGATTATCTTCTCCCCTCCTGTGGAAATTCACAGGGCATTGGCATCTGAAAGGCTACAGGAAGTCCTGTGCTTCACCTGGTGCTCCCCAAACCTACCCAGAGACTGAACTCCTTGTGGCAAGACTCATAAGAGCAGCTCGCTGAGCTTGTGCCTCATGGAACAGACTTTGGGAAACACAAAACTTATCTGCTTGGTTCCAAGACGCTACCCTGCTATTCCTAGTTCACTCTTGGATCTGAAGCAGGGGAAGAAATTAGTATTTACCAACTCCCAATAACGTGCTAGATACCATGTATCCCACATTTCAACTGACAGTCAGGAGCTAAATGTTATCATCCCCATCTTAAAGTTGAAAAAATATAAATCAGAGGCCCTGAGGTAACCCCCAATAATTGAAGCAGCCAAGATTTGGATCCGTGGGTGATTAAAAATCCCACGGTCTTTCCACTATTCAGTAGCTTGCAGGGGCCACAGGCAGCCTGATCTGTACCCTAAAGAAATACAGTCACCATCCGTATCTGCGGGTTCAGCATCCACAGACACGCAGGGCCAACTGTACTGCATCATTTTATATAAGGGACTTGAGCATCCACGGATTTTGGTACCCACGGGGGTGCTGGAACAAACGCCCGCTCAGATACTGAGCGACAAGCTTATTCTCCCATCACCTCCCATGTCTCCCTTACTGCTCACCCCTGTGGCTTTGGATCTACCTTTTTTTCCCCTCAAAGTTTCCAGGCTCTTCATCTGAAAAGAACTGTTTTTCCAAGAAAGCCAGGTAATCCACCAAAACATTCGGCATCACTGAGCAGGTGTGAGCATCTGATGCCTTTGCTCAAAGGAATAATGTATCAAAGCCGACAGCTGCATTGAAGGTGTGACAGACAGCTAACCTTTGTGGTGCACGCAGACATGCCAGGCATGGTGCTCACTCCCCCGCCCTTCCCTTTCTTCCTCGTTTGGTGTCTGCCCATCCTTTACCCCCTCAGCTCCCCAGTCTCCCCTCTGCTTGACTTTCTCACCCATCTGCCATCCCTCACCTCAACCCATTTCATTTCTTTCCTTCACCCCCAAAGTAAACAGAGGAACAGAAGTCTAGCATTTTATGTGCCACACTCAGGAGTGACCACACATTCTGGTTTGCCAGGAGACGGACTCACAGGTCATGCCTGCTGTTCTCATTAGTTATTAATAGCACCCCATCACCTCAACAGGACCTCAGATTGGACAAGAGGCCACATGATCTTATTATATATTTATTAAACAAAGGCTTCTATTCCTTGCCCTTTATAAGAGATGAAATCAAATTCCTCAAATTTTCCTCCCTGAGGGGAAGAATGTTTTCTAAACTAAAGTTATTTTCATATGCTTCTCAATAGCTTTTTACTAAAGTTCAGTGGCCATTGGTAAAGTTGTTGCATCTTATCTAACGTTTTAGTTGCTATCTTCTTGAGAAAAAGAATTGTTCCATAAGAAATCCAGACCCTATATCTGCTAGGCATATTACCTCCGCAAACTAGACTCAAGACCCACAAATGGTTGTGCAGAATGTATTCTCTGTGTGTTTCCTATCACAGGAGGAAGAATGGCAGGCAGGTGGCCCGACCAGCTGCAGGGATCACAATACCAGAAATTCACCCTTTCGACAGCAAAATCTCCTGAGTCTACTGGCCACTAGGGGAGGAATCAGATGCTAAGATACAGGGCTAAAAAGGGCCCAGAGGATTGGGGCAGCTGGAAAACCAACATGTTAGAAAGAAGTGAGAAATGCGTCCCCGGGAGGATGGAGGTTAAAGGGGCCATCCTGAACGAGGAAGATCCGCCGAGGCATCGGCTGGAACGTTCCATCCTTGGGTCTGGATTTCTCCTCTTGCTCAACTACTAGCTTCTCTCAGATCCTCGGGCAAACTGAGATGGATGGCAAATGTCATTTCAGGAAGTAAACAAAGAAATGTTTGAAAAGGAGAGAATGGAACTCTAAGAAAAATATAGAGTTCATTATTTACATTCTGGGCTAGAATTTTAATATCCAGTTAAAAGAAAACAAGAACTACAGAGAATTCGCAGAAGTGAGAGCAGAAACTAGTAGTATTGTTTAGCTCCCCAACACCTGGCACTGTGCCTGGCATACAGTGAAAATTTCACGTGCCCTTTAACAGCTTCAGGTATAAATGACGTGCAGTACACTGCACAAGTTTGTAAGTGTTGACATATGTACAAGCCCATGAAACCATCACCGTAATCAAGACGCTGAACACATCCCATCACCCCCAAAAGTTCCACCCACCCCAGGCTCAGGCAGCTGTAATTCTGACTTCAGTCATTTTACATCCCCACCAGCAGTGCATGAGAGGTCCGGTTCCTCGACGTCCTTGCCAACAATTGGTACGTTGAAGCCTTTTTAATTTTAGCTGTTCTATAGTTGGGCAGTGTTATCTCATTGTGCTTTTAATTTGCATTTTCCTAATGACTAATGATGTCTTTTCATGTGTTGATTTCCTAACCATATAACTTTTTTGTTCAAATCATTTGCTCATTTTCTTTAATTGGGTTGTTTATCTTGTTACAGTATTGAGTTTTCAGAGTTCTTTATATATACTGGATACAAGCCCTTTATTACAAATATATGATTTGCAAGTATTTTCTCCCAGTCTGTGTCTTCTTTTCATTCTCTTACAAATATCTTTAAAGAGCAGAAATTTCCTGCTCTTTAAAGAGCAGAATTTTGATGAAGTCCAATTTACCCAAGTTTTCTTTTATTCAATGTGTTTTTGTTATTGTTCTAGGAAATCTTTGCCCAACCCAAAGGAACTTTTGGGTGTAGTGGATCTGTTCATTACCTTGACTGTAGTAATGTTTACACAGATGCATACAAAGATTTTCTGCTGTTTCTGTCTAGAAGTTTTATGGTTTGATGGTACACCTGGGTCTATGATTCATTTTAGGTGAATTTTTGTATAGAATATGTATGAGGTACAGACTGAAGTTTTGGGTTTGTTGTTGATGGTATTGATTTTGCTGTTTTGCATATGGATTGTTTCCGCATCGTTTCGTTGAAAAGACTATCCTTTCTCCGGCAAACTATTTCTTTACACTTTTGTCAAAATCACATTCACTTCTGATCAAAAAGGAGAACTCTCAAAAAAGGCCCTCGCTGACAGCTGCTAAAATTTAAAACATGCATCCTCTTTGATTCAGCAACTCCAACTTTATCAGTTCCATCTAAAGAAATACAAGCACCATGATAGCGCGCAGCTCCTTATAACAGTATTATTTACGGGAGGAAAACAACAACAACAACAAAAAATGGGTACAACCCAAATATTCCCTGACACAGGAAGGACTGAATAAATTACAGTCCAGCTCCACCACCAAATTTTATGTAGGGAGTAAAAGGAATGAGTTGGGGCTACATGAACTGACCAGAAGAGATACCAAGAAACATTCTGTAAAGTGAAAAAAGCTACAGTTTTATATACATAATGATTACATTATTTAAACAAACGAGAAAAACCTAAATATGTATCTATATATTTGTATGTGTTTGTAAAAACCTAGGGAAAATTATGGGCAAAAAACTACCAGACAGATCACATGAGTTTCCTTCATGGGCAGAACTGAGAATGAGGGAATGAACAAGATTATCAACTTCTTGGTACCCTAAGCAGACATTATTTTGTAATTTTTGAGTCAAATCAAGTCTAAAATAGTAGCCATGACTTTGCCATGCAGAGGATGTGCACCCTATTCCATTACACATCTGTACCACCACTTGGAAAAAAAGTGGGTTTTTTTGGTGGTTGGTTCTAGTAGGGAGAAATATTTTGGTACATGAGGGATAACCCCCCACCAAAAAAAATTCCACACTAAGTATATCATAGGTTGAATTGTGTCCCCAAAAATTTCATATGTAAAAGTCCTAACCCCTAGTACCTCAGAATGTGACCTTATTTGGAAATAGGATCATTGCAGATATAATTAGTTACGTTAGAATGAGATCATACTGGATTAGGGTGGGCCCCTAATCCGATATGCCCGGTGTCCTTATAAGAAAGGAAATTTGGACACAGAGAAAAACACATGGGGAGAACAGCACGCAAAGCTTCAGCTGGAGTGAAGCTGCCACGAGCCAAGGAATGCCGAAGACTTGCAGCAAACTACCGGGACCTGGGAGGGAGGCATGGAAAAGATGCTCCCTCACGGCCCTCGGAAGCTATCGACCCTTCACGCAACCTGACTGGAGACATCCACCCTCCTGAACTATGAAACAGTACATTTCTGTTGCTTAAGCCACCCAGCTTGTGGTACTTCATTAGAGCGGCCCTGGGAAACTAATGCACTAAGCTCCCAAGCAGTTAAACCTAAAGCAAAAAAAAGTAGCAAGAGCCACTCATCAGCACCACGGTCCCGCAGCCCCCAGGTCCGTGCCTAGGGAGCAGCCTCAGAAGACACAGAAAGTAAACAGCAGTGTCTACTGTCCCGCATTATAGGTGGCTTGTACACCAGGATGCCGTACACACCTGAGGGAAAGCTGGTTCCTGATGTAAAGACATCAAAGCATGCGGTGGGCAGAAGGGGCTACAGTATCTGCGTGTTTATCCCCAGACCCACAATTACACAGAAACCGTGGGGAAGGGTTTGTCGTGAAAGGATTAGGGTGGATCTACTATTAAGAAAGGATAACGATTAAGGAGCCCCTTTCTCCTGGCACCTCCCCCTCCCTTTCACATGTGCAGCATCCTTCCCTACTGAGGAAGAGAGTGGAAAGTAAAGCAGCCTTTCAAAACTTGAGTGACTCTCAGTATCCTGCAACAAACCATGATGAAAAAGAATGTATGTGTGTGTGTGTGTGTGTGTATATATATATATATGTATAACTGAATCACTTTGCTGTACAGCAGAAATTAACACAACATTGTAAATCAACTATATGGTAATAAAATAAATTAAAAAAAAAAAAACTTGAGTGACTCTTCACTCTGAGAAATGCAAGTCCAACGAGCAGCTGTGCAGAGATCCAGGCTCCTTACCCTCGTCAGGACTGGAAACGTCTGTGCCATCGTGGCTACTGTATGAAAAAGAGGAGCTGGCCCAGGAGAGCAAGTACTATGACTCCTAATGACGTTTATTTTGTCTTAAAAGTGAGTTCCAGCATAGGCATGGATACCTCATTAAAATACTTTATGCAGTCACCAAGTGAAAATCAAAACAAAATATCCAACCAGATACGAATAATCAACCAGACATACTCTGAAGCTGTCCTGGAGGTTGACTGGAAATGGATTCTAACATCAATCTACAGTTGTCCTTGCTGGGAAGAGGCAAATCCCAGAGGCTGGCTACCCGGGACCCTGCAGAGACTGACAACCCCGATCGTTTGAGAATAAAGCCCTGGGCCTCCCTCGGTCCTGCCTGTCTGGAAGAGGGTCACTGAGATCCTCCTTGAATTGACTGTCTTCCACACCCCAGCCCATAATTTTAAGTACCAGCATGAACTACCTCTTGAAGCACATTTACTTCCAGAGGCCCTCCCTTGGCAACAGGGCACACATTCCTCTCGGTGTTGGCTTCATTTTCCCAGGATGTTGACCAGAAGTGGATGAGAGAGAAAGCAGCAGCATTTAATTGTTCTTTAATGTCCGTTTTCATTATTTTTCAAATCCACCATAAACAAATTCACACTCCGCACAAAAAGCATGCTATACAGAAACACTAATTTAGTCCCAGTATATGAAAGTCAGGCACACCTTAGCCTTCGGAAGTACAGTGACAGAACACAGACAAAGGCAGCAGGTTTCATGAATGTACTAGCGTGTTAGCTTCCTAGGGCTGCTATAACACATCACCACAGACTGGGTGGTTTAAAACCACAGAAATGTACTCTCTGACAATCCTGGAGGCTGGAAATCCAAAACCACGATGTTGGTAGGGCCATTCCCCTCCAAAAGCTCTAGGGAGGAATCGTTGCTTGACTCTTTTAGCCTCGGGTGGTTGCCAGCCGTGCTTGGCTTTCCTTGGCTTGTGGTAGCATAACTCCACACTCTGTCTCCATCTTCGCATGGCCCTCTTCCCCGTGTCTCCCCTGTGTCTTCAAATCTCTCCTTATAAGGACATTAGTCATTGAGTTTAGGGCTCACCCTAATCCAGTATGACATCGCCTTCACTCAATTACATCTGCACAGACCGGGTTTCCAAATAAGGCTACACTCACAGGTCCCAGGGTTAGGATTTCGACATATCTGTGTCGGGGTGGTGGTGGGGGCGGGGGGGAAACAACTCAACCCATAACAATGAGTAAGACATAGAGACCAGGCTCTGAATCTGACTCTTGGTCCCTTTGTAGCCGTGTCAGTTAGGAAAGCCAAGGGTGCAAGTAATAAAAGACCCAACTAATTCATAGGCTTCAAAGAACAGAAGGAGGTGGTACTTTTTCTACTACTGAAACCTCCTTTATCAAATTAAGACCTCAGTCACAACACATGAGGGGAGGAGATGGCCTGGGCTGTCTTACTGGGAAGGGATATCTCGGCAAATACCAAGTGGCATCAGTACCAAGTGAGAGAGCCTACTGTGACTTTGGTAGCATTGGAATATGCCAAAGGCACAAAGCAAGTCTGTGCTTTACCCTTGACACCATCCTATTCCAGTTCTCGCCCTGGGGTTTGGACCTGGTGAATATTCTGATGCTTTATCACTGGAGAGCAGCTAAATTGGGATCACAACCTTTTCTTTTTTTTAAGTTAACATAAAATGATAGTAACGAATTCCACGAGACTCTAAGGAGGTCTTTGGACAAATATCTCAAATATTTCTTCTTGCTCTCCTTAGATAAAGCTTCCATTTAGATTTGTGCCCAAAGGTGGCTGAGCAAAGCACACTGCAGCCATTGAGTGCTTCTGGACTGGTTTTATTTGCTGACCACTAACGAGTCCCTAAACAGCAGCTAATTGGAGGAGTCAAAATAGCCCTGTGCAAGGGAGCCTGATGGCCAATAGCCGTGGGGCTGTCCAGCGTCAGCTGCTCCAGGATCCAATTTATGGGACAAATTCATACGGTGGAATGGAGTCAGTGCGAGGGAAGGCGGGAAGAGAGAGATAATCTGGAACATCAAACAAAATGCAAAACGTTGCCTAATGCTCCAGGATAACCCAGGACAGTCAACATTAGGCAATGGGTAACCAAGGGTCAGAGAGTTTTTTTCCCAAGACTAGCATTTTGCAAGTCACTTAGTAGAGATTTTGCTCTTGAACTCTCTGACGTCCTCCCTCCCTTCCCCCCCAGTTTTGGTCCAAATGGGGAACGACTGCAGAAGTGATCGGGGTTATTGCCAGCTTTTAAGGTCTCTAGTTTGTCAAAAGTCCAGGAATGACCCAATGATATAAGGTAGCATTTTACTTCTGCGAGACCTCAAATTAATGACAAGTCCAAGTTTTCTTTAGGAAGGATAAGGCCCAATGCTTCATGCTTACTCAACTATGAGGGCTGAAAAGAACAGCAAAACGTAGGATCGATTTAGTGAGAAACCTGTGTGTCTGTAAGAGCAGCTATTACTCATTTCTAAGCAATTGCTCTTGAACTCTCCGACCTCCTCCCTCCCTTCCTCCCATTTTTGGCCTAAATGGGGAGCGACTGCAGACGTGATCGGTCTTTATTGCAGTTTCAAGGTCTCTAGTCTGGATAAATGCCATGTGCTCCAGCTTAAGAGACTCTTAAATGGCACTTGGGAATTTCAGCTTGAGGACGACACAGCAGTTTACTTCCCCCAGAGATTTGGGCCACCAAAAAGAGGGTAGCCCTTGGTCCACGCAGGCAACCACACGGCTTCAACAAGAGATATGAAAGTAGCCTCTCAGAGCCCATGAGGCCCCCACTGTTGCCATTCTGTTTATTAATAACAACAGCACCCACATGTGTACATCATCCTGCTGTCTCATCCTTCTAAATGACAGAAGAGCGGTGATGGAGATCCAGAGCAAACCTCCTGCTTCGAATTCCAGCTCAGATCATGTCTGGCTGCCCAACCCTGGCCAGATCATTTAAACTCTCTGGCTTTCAGTTTCTTTATCTATAACAAGGGGATAAAAGCGGTTATGGAAGGTAAATGAGCTAGATAATTCAAATAAAACCCCTTAGCGTCGTGCCACACACACAGCGCGTGCTCCATAAAAGCTGGTGTTGCCATGATCTGCCTCGCTCTGTTTTCCTCCTGTCAATTTGGTCTGCCAGGAAAAGTGTCGGATTTGCCAAGCTTTTCTCTCTGCCTGATGGGCCCAGTCTAACGGTCTCTAGCTGATCTTTTAGAAGGTTCTTCCATCTCCCTTCTCAGGGGAAAAGTGGAAGTGGGTAATAACAGAGAAATAAGTCATGAACAATCGACGCTCCAGGCCAAGGCAAGATCCGCCCGATGTGACAAGGCAGAGAAAGGGCAAGACGAAGTGCTGTTACCGCCTCCAATCTCCAAATATTGGGCTGGCCAAAAAGTGCGTTCGGTTAATGAATACGTTGTTCGAGAAGGTTCTTGGTGAAAATGAAAAATGTCCTTTCTTTTTACTTAAAACCCAATGAACTTTTTGGCCAACCCAATAGTATTTAGTCACAAATGTAAACCTTTTTATCAGCCAGACGTTTAACAAGAAACTAAAAGAAAGGTTCTTCAGGATCTGGTTTCCTCCCTACCCTTCCTCATTTCACCCTCTTGGAGGTTCTAAGGTACAGCCATTGACCAAAATGTGAATGAAAAGAAAAAAGAAAAAAAAGTGGTGAGGGGGAAACACGGTCCAGGCTGAGAAGCCAAAAGCCAGCTTTATCGATAAAAGTTCTGTATTTTCTGGATCTGCCATGGAGACATTTTAATTACAGGAAAAACAGGCAAATTACTAGGACCTTTATAGAACGTCTCATAAGAAGATGGTCACACATAGATCTACTCCACAGTTAGAATTTGCCAGAACTTTTTCCCATACCTTTCTACTACCACTCTCCATTCCGTCCTTGTAGTAACTACACGACAGGCAAGGATGCATTGATCTCCTTTGTTCCAAACTCAGTCTCCAGTCATCTTTCTCCTGCTCTCCACCTTTCCAGGCTTCCAAAAAATGTATGTGGTAGCACCCTGAAGACAGACGCTCTGGGGAAACGCACGCTCCTCGTGGCTGAGCCCACACTCCTGAGCCGATGAGTCTGTCACTTCTAACGCCTCTGCCCGGCCCAACAATGAAGTCAATCAGGCAACCCATGTAAACTGTAAAATATCGAGGCCAGAAGTAGTCTCATCTCTATGTTGAAAAACCAACACTTAGCCTTTTTTACTGGAAAGTCCTCTTTCACTTTTCCGAAAAAAAGCCTGTTTTAAATCTGCTTCTTAAAAAATTTATAACTCTCCCAAGTCCCTCTAAGGAAAAAAGTCTGCTGTGCAAAGGAGAAGGTAAGAAGGGAAGAATTCATATTTATTCCACTTTAAAAGCTGGGGTGGTAATTTAAATCTTCACATCCCCTTTGATCCTACTATATTTTTAATGGCAGAAGCTCCCAGTGAGGGCTCGAGTGGGATGTAACAGAAGTTTTAACATTCAGGGGGGCAGGTGAACTTGCCGCAGTCTGTGTGACTGAATGAGAAATTCCCCAGCTCAGCCCCGCTCGGGGCAACAGGTCACTTTGCCTGTACTGGATTTGGGTCAAACAGCAAAGCCACAGATCAAAAATATCAGCGTTCGTTCATTTGGCGAAGAAGTGGGGTTTGATAACAATAATCCAGCCTGACCAAAGAGGCCATTTCCCGAGCAAGAGAGCTGGATACTGGACTCACATGAGTTAGAGGATGACTGTCCAGCCTAAACAGAGTTCAGCCACGCTCCCTCCCTGGGCCATGGACCTTTTGAATGGCGTCATCTAATAAAGTCAGTTAAGGAAAGATGTCCTTTTCTTCCCTCACCTCTTTTGTTTCTAGGTATTTGTACAAGAAATTGACTCCCTAGTCCTGTTAGGAAGCTCTGGGAACACTTCCTTGAAGCATTCTCTTCACTCAAGCTCATCTAAGTTAGAAGGTTTGCATTAAAAATGAATGAGGAAAAAAAACCAGGGAGGTGGTATGAGAAAGTTAAACAGATTTGTGTAAGGAGGTTGGGGCTTTGACTCTGTTACAGACAGGGATTCATCATTATTTCCCCATGGAACACGCTTTCCATTGCCATTTCCATGGCCACAACATCTGGGCATGTGAAGCATCCCATTCACTGAGGAATCGGAAACCAACGTTCCTATACAGTGGTGCCTTGAGGGCAAAAAAGGGAAGAAAAAATCGCAGATGGCAAACAGAGCCCAAGTGACAAAAATAACCACAAGGAATGTAAACAAAGTATCATTACAAGCAGCTCACTCACCATGTCACCCTCAACAGCTCCCTTCCCCAGAAGCAAAAAATAAAAACATACAAATCGTGCTGTAAAGAAGAGCTAAGCTGCTATTGGGGAAGAAGCCATGAATACGAAGATTCTTCTCCATGTGGCTCACTTTTATAATTGCAAGCCTTGAGGTATACTTTTAAGAGAACCAGGTCTGGCTGCTAATTTAAATTAGGGCAGCATGAAGTTAAGCCCTGTGTCGATAAGTATCTTCCAATGGTGACTTGATTTTAGTCAGTGACTAGGCATGTTTACTTGAGCTTTCAAAAGCCAAAAACCCCTGCTCTTTCAATCTGACACTTCAAAATGAAACAAATGCATTGCAAATGCACACTGTAATACACCAGGCTCATGCCAAACGCACATGTGTACATTTCACAGAAGAGCCAGGACATTTCTAGCGAGGAACGATCGCCATGCGGAACGCAAGCCAGAGCTAGCTCCTGCCAAGGGTCACGTGCTGTGGAGCACACAGGAGTCCCTACACGAAACAGGCCGGTAGAAATAACTTCAAGAGACAAAAATCTACAAACTCTGCAGAGGCACGGATCCCCAGGCCACAAAAGCCACCCCCAGGAATTCTGACCTCATCTCTCTAAGGACCTCCAAGAGCTTCTCTCCTCACTTGGATGGGAAGCCCTCCGCCCTCGCTAAGTCACTCCTTCCTTTACAATAAATTCACCACCCTGAACTGAAGGAAAAATGCACACGTACAACTGGTAACTGATGCCAGGGCTGAAATACATTTACATCACCTTTGGCCAATCATTCAGAGCCCAATATTGACTCTCTTAATAAGAGAAGGAGAGAGTTAGGAGGCTGGTCATCCACCTCCCTATCTTCAAGGCTAAAGATCTCTTTTCTTGTTCATTCTGTTTGAGACCCTAGGGGACTGGCCTGGTGTCTCAAGCTCTTACTGTGAACCCACTCCCCCAGACTGCAGGCCCGGGGAGGCTTGGAATGGGGTTGTGAGGCATCTGCTTCTGCTAAAAGCAATGCCCTCTGCAGGTTAATCCTCAGTATGAGAACTCACAGGCAAAGGTTAGACTCTCCTAGCATCTGAGAGACAGACAGTCCGTGTTTGGCCCTTTGAATTTTCATTGAGAAACCTCCAAAGCCAGTGAAGGCTCCTGGCCTCCACTGTCCCAAGTCTTCAGATGCATTCAGCTTCCAACGGTGCTGTATTTTACCACTGAAACACTTCTTCAAAGTTTACTATGAAACAGTGTGGCTCTAAGCCTGCCAAAAGTTTCACTGCAGGATTCAGTGGATTTTATCTGGCAGAGTAGCTGCCCTTCCTCCTGAGAATATTTTCCAGCGAAGGCAGTCAAACCTTGCAGTCAGGGTGATTTCGGGGTCCCGAGTGTCACTGAATGAGCTCCCCTCTGAAAATGCCCCTCTTTCTCACTCTGACCGCCTTCCCATCTCATCTCCCTGGCTTCAGAATCCAAAGTAAAAGCAGTTTGGCATTTCAGTAGACAGCAATGAAAAACTTTTGATGGGATGACCCAGGGCATAACTATTCCTGGCTGAATTTAACTTTTGATTTTCAAATATGTAGGGGAGCTTGGGTTCAGGGGAGACGAAGGGAGAGCGCCAACAAATAGGAGAAAAGAAAATAGAATAAGCAGCATACCATGACCAAGCCAAACCAAGCTTGATATTTCCAAATTATATTGGCAAACGTATGCTTTCTCAAATCATTTGTTCTGTCTTTCCTGGAGACGAAAAGGAAAAAAAAAAAAAAAATCTGGAGGCAAAATTCCTAACCCCAGACCAGTAAATTGTGTCAGTGGAATACAATCTAAAATTGCTGGTCAGAAAGTCCAGCGTTATATATACCTATAGGCAACTAATCCCCAAGGCAAAAGTTGCGCCGCCCGAAGCAATGCGTTCGTCAATTTCATCACCCCCCCACCCCCCCACCCCGACCGAGTGCCCGGCGCTGGGTTAAGCCGACAGCATCAGGTTCTAATCCTTGCGTTCACACACGATCGCTTTGGTCAAATCCTTGGCAGTGGTCAGACGCACCACCTCTGCTCCTCCGGTGCGAGCACCTTCTCCTCCAGGCTGGCCCCCGGTCACCCGGTGCCCCTTACCTGCAGGCGCTCCGTGGCCGGCTGCCACATCTTCCAGCCGCGGGGTCTGGCAGGGGAGACGCTGGCGAGACTCTGTCGATGGCGCCGGGGGGCGAGGGGCTGGGGGGCGAGGGGCTGCGGTGCCGCTTCACATCTGGGGTGGGCGCCCGCGGGATGTACGTCCAGGGGCCGGCGACCGCCGCGGGGTGGGCGCTGGGGTGCTGCGAGCGGGGGGGGGCGGCGCGGCGCTCGGCTGCCGGCAACTTGTGGGCACGGCCGCGAGCCGCCTGTCCTGGCGCAGCTGCGAGAGGACTGCGCAGCTCCGCCCGGGCCCACGAGCGCACGGCGGCGGCGGCGGCGGCGACGGCGGCGGCAGCGGCGGCGGCGGCAAGCGCTCCCTCCTCCTCCCCCGCCGCCGCCGCCGCCCGGACCTGCGCGCTCTGAGCATGCCCGGGGCCGGCCCCCGCCCGGCCGGGAGCCCGCATCCCGGCCGCGGGGGACCCTGAATCCCGGCGAGGGGAGTGTGCGGAGGCCAGAACCGGCGGCCCTGCTCCCCCGGGGAGCCCCGGGTGGGATGGGGTCTGGGCGAGGGAAGAGCCTGGAGAGGGGGGGCTTCCTGAAGCCAGAGCCCATAGCCCTCTGGGGTCCCAGTCTTCCTGTCAACAGGGATCTCCGAATCGCCTGGGTCTTGACGGGCACTGTGCTGGGCCACGGAATTCCATTCATTCCTTCCAGTGGAGTTAACTGAGCATCTATTAGGCTCCAGCCCCTGTGCTGGATTCTGAGGATTCAGTGGCACAGAACAGAAGACAAGAGAATGTTCCCCCTCTCCTGAGCTTCATTCTACTTGGGGGAGACAGTCAGTGACAGAGGAAACACCTGAAAGGGCGCTAGGTCAGGTGGTGAGACATCTTGGCAAGAAAATAAAACAGGGGTGATGGGTGAAGAAAGGGAGAGGAGAGCTTCTTTGAGGGGGGTCCAGGTATGTCTGGGGTAAGAGAGGAAGATGGACCAGGTGAGGGGCAGAGGACTGGGGCTCCTACACCTGGGTGAGGAAGGTAGCACAAGATGCCCCGTCCTCCATCCACCCTGAGATCTGCCACGTGCCTCAGGAAGCTCTGTGAACCCAGATAAGCCAAGGGCCAACCTGGGCTCCCAGGCATGGAGGGTGGTGTGGGCCACTGTGAAATAACTACCTTTCCTAAAGAAGCCCAGCTCCTCCCACCCTCTTGACAGCTGGCCAAGGTGAGTATGAACATTCCCATCGTTTGGACAACACAGATGAGGCCTGCGGAGTCTAGGTGACCATTAAAGTCACACAGCCAGTGAGTGGCTTCAAGATGACTTGGAGGCTGGGGCTCTTACCCTACTCCTCTAATTGCTCTGACCATGGAAACACCGCGGGAAAAGGGCAACGTTCTGGGGCTGGAGGCTGGGGGAGCTTGGCAGGATGGGGAGGCTACGCTGATTCTGGAGGCTGATGAAGAGGGTGGGAGGAGAAGTGGTGGGAAACGCTCAGGGACAGAAGGAACAGCTAGAGGGGGAGGGCCACACCATCTGTGCGGGGAGCCCAAGGCTCCTGAGAGATGGGCCCACAGAGCAGCGGGGACTGGCGGGGGACGGTCCCGAGGGCATACCACACTGCAGGTGCACCGCCTGGGTCCTGAGCTACTCGGGCACTACTAAAATCAACACCCCACGTCTGGAAGGATCTGCCCATGGTCATGCACAGGTAGAGTGATTTCCAGATATCAGAGCACTCAGCTCAGCAGACCCTCCCAGAACTCTCCGAGGGACAGAAACCCGCATCTCCCAAGGCTTGGGGAGCACAAGGTTCACAGAGCTGCCCAGAGGAGAGTCACATAGTGGCAGTGCCTATCCAGGGCACTTTTCCAGGCCTCCGGATGGCTCCTTCCACACCACACAGTTGCTGCCACCCACCCAGGCAGGTCCAGACCCTCAGTGCCCTAGGAGCCTCCCCCAAAGCCACAGAGATGCTTCTGAGAGGCTGGTCTCTATCTCCCCTGACGACCACGGGACCCTCCCATTCCTGCCGAAAAAACCACCAAGACTTTCTCAGCTACTTCCCCAGTCCCTGCTACCTGCTCTGGACCTACCAGTAAATCCCTTCTGATGAGGGGTTGGTATGTCAGCCCTGCATGGAAATACATCTCAGATGCTTGGTCATGTGGTCTCTGTTTTGAGATGATATTTTTACTTTTCCAATAACTCTTCATGCACACTTCCCACACCTAGAAAAGTCCTGCTGACAATAATAGACCTTCTCAGCCTCCTAATTCTCTTTTTATAAAATCCCAAAGCAAAAAGAGATGCACTTCATTACGAAAATCTAGAAAATCCAAATGTGCATATTCAACCTCTCAGGAAGCTAAAACAGGACTATTCCGTTGCCAGGGATGTCTTCCGACTTGAGCTCTGAAACCATCCTTGGTTGCAGATGCTTCCGTGGAAAAGTGATTTTGTTTTAAATAGCAGCGGGATGAGATAACGGCCTAAATTCAAATTGCATTAGAGCGTTAAATCCTGTCTTCTCACCACCTCCGAGTGTAATTAATTGTTATGACTCAGTAATACAGCTTTTAGTTCAGAGTATGATGCTATTTAAGGAGAAAAGGCTTCAGCTCTGTAGTGACTGCTTTCAGTTACTAGTCCCACTTTGCAAACATATTTGGTAAAGTAGTGTTTAAACTCAAAGGACACTCCTGTTTTCATTACCTTGATGCCGGGAATCAGGAAACTAGGGCAGGGGAAATGAGAGTGGAGGTGGAGCCTGGTAGAAGGTGACAAAAGGAACAACCCTCCCACCATCAGTTTGGCTCCCAAGCCTTGCTATTCAGAAGGAACCTGTAATAGAGGGTGAATGCAATAGAGACATCTACTGGTCAGAGCCAGGACGTGCACCCTGATCTCTCCCAGTCCCGTTTTGGGACGTGGCAACCTCAACCTCCTGGTGAGTCTGAAAGTGTAAACAGGTTTGTTCTGAGCAAGGAACGGTTGCTGAAATAAGCAGGAGTTGTTTTGGAGCAATGAGTAGAAATATTAGGCACGCGAGTACGTGCGTAATTTCATGTACTTAATCCCCTGTAATTATCTAAACAGGTCTAATCTTATTAATAAATACCATTTCAAGGAAAAGGACCACACACACACACACACACAAATTGGCAAGGCCAAGGTGAACTATAAACACAACGTTTTGTCCAGAAAAAGAATTCCAACCATCCCCAGAAAGTTTTGTAAGCCAAATTTAATCTAGTTCATGATTCTGAGTCCTAAGGTAAGCAACCTAGATGTCTACATCAGGAGAATGGTGGATTAAATTATGGTCCAGCATATCACAGGAATATTAAAAGATTAGGCAGCCATTAAAGAGGATAATTATGAAGTTGCATTGCAGCTTTAAAATGCTTATGATTATAGATTTGTTTAAGCTACAGTGTACATAATTTTAATACATTTATAAAATATGTATCAATTTCAATAAATATGGGAAAGGACCTAGGACAATAAGGACACAGGCTGAATCCCAGCCTTTGAACTAGGTGAGGACTTTTGGCAAGTCATTGACCTTGCTGAACCTCAGATTTCTCATCTGTAAAAAGGGTGATAATATTACATAGTACTTAGAGTTATTGCAGGCCATGAATGAGTGAATGTGTGCAACATGCCTGGCACATAGTAGGTGTGCAGACAACTTTAGTTTTCATCCCATTACTTTTCTATTACTGAATGATCAAATTCTCACAAAGTGGCCCATGTTTCCTGTGGTCCAATCATTTCCATTTGGAATGTTTGTGGACTTCAATTGCTTGATTTAGTTTTTCACATAAAAGTGATAAACCATATTAAAGCTCGTTTCCATTTTTAAGTTAATCAGATGGTGAAATTTATTATGGTCACATGTTTAGCAGAGCAAGTATTGGAAAGTCCTTCTGGTATCATTAACTCCATTTCAAAATCACCAAAACAGCTGTAGATGAGCCATATAGAAAATTCATTAAACCATTTAAACCTCCCTATAGTGATGGAGCCACTGGCTCTCGTCCCTATGTACTGATAGGTATTTATAAGGGTGTTCAGATAACCCCTTCCCTCCCTCAAAAGGAAAACTTCACAGTTGTCTTTGCAAACTGGGTTAAAAGGCAAATGGGGCAGGACTACTTAATACCCAGGATGTGGGTTGTCATTCTCCTACTCAGGACCTCCTCATACCCCCACCAGCCTTAGAAAAGTGGCAGATTATTTTCAAAGATGGCCACAAACATTCTGCTCCTCTCAGAAGCCATGCCCTTTGCAGTGTGGCTTGCCCATTTCTCCCATCATGAGATGGAATTTATCTGCAGCCTCTGCATCTGTGTTGGATGTGTGACTTGCTTTGATCAGTACAATGCACCAGAAGTGACACTGTGGCATTTCTAAGCTTGGGTCACAAAACACCTTGCAGCTTCTACTGTCACCCTCTCGGAACCTGAGGTCATGGCAGGAAGAAGCCCAGACTAGCCTCTTTGAGATGATGACCCTGTAGAGGGAAGCCAAGCCAAAGTGACAGCACATGAGTGAGCTGACAGCCCGGTCACACCACTCAAAGACAGCAGCCACATGCATGACCCAGGTGAGGCCAGCAGAAGAACCGCTCGGCTGAGCACAGAATTGCTGACCCACACAGCCATGAGAAAATAATATGGTCGTATGGTTTTAAGCCCTAAGTTTTGGGGTGGCTTGTTAGGTAGGGGTAGATAACTGATACAGAAAGCATCACTAATACATGTTAGTCTCCTACTAAACCTTACATCTTTCTCAGTATTTCCTGATTTATCAGAGTTGGCGCAAACATGAAGCCTCATAGTCTGACATAAAGCCTTATTTCCTTTTTTGTTTGTTTTACTCTTGCTCTCCCAATTCCCTAGTGCACACCCCCTGTCCTACTCTCAGATTGTGTGACCCATGCTGCCGAGCCGTGCCTGCTAATTTTTCTAGTAAGTCCTTCTGAAAGGAAGGTGGGAACTGGGCCGTGCTCCAACCATATTATGATTCTTTCTAGCACAGTTTGCAATGAACATGAAGGTACCTGCTTTTTCAGAGCCCTTCTCATTCTCTCTGAGACACTGCCCATCTTTGTAGATCAGTAAATACAGCTCCTTTTCCAACTATAGCCTGGGGAAGCTGAGAACGGCATGGAGGATGTGTTCAGATCTGTTTCCACCACATTTAGCCCAGAAAGGGGCAACTCTGTACTCTTCTTGTTCTTTGTGGTCTGATTTCTAAGGGTCTTTGTTGCCCTGTACCTCCATCCTGACTCACTGATTACCAGTATGATCCCAATACTCTCTCATGGGGACTGGTGTGAAGCCACAGCTTCTGCTATCTTCCCACCTCACCACTTCTCCACCTGAGCTGATTTCACACCAAACCAATCTTTCTTTGCTTCCATTTTTTCTCTCTCTCTCTTTCTTCCCACTTCCATCATCGAAGCCAAGAATTACTGTCCTCAAACCTATAGGAAATGTGCCGGCCATAACTGGTAGAAATTAGGTTATCTAGAAAAGAACATCCACAAAAAGAAAGATACCTCTGGATCTGTCTTGGCCTTTGCTTAACTTGAAGCCCAGGTGCACTTCTGTAAGTAAAACCTGCTCTGTTGGACAGGGCAGCCCTTCTTGCCAAGATTCAGAGATCACTGGGGAGTGGCAGAGAGCAAGTCAGTGGCCTTATGGATGGGGAACTGGGAGTGAGGTCAGGAGGAAACTGAATCTTCACCTTCAACAAACTACCTGGAATTGCAGGTAGAGCTGCAGAAATCATGGCTGTATGTTCTGTGTTCTTTTTTTACTGGTCATATTGTAAGAGGAAATCAAAAGGAGCAGGAAATCATCAAAGACCTCTCTGAAGTGTAGACAACATTCAGGACTGATTTGTTAGTCATGGTGTAGTGGATGTTCTGATGTACCATCCTCCCCCTTCAGGATCACTGTGTTTATGGCCTCAGCAGAGAGGAGTGTGGGCCAAGGTTGGTAGTGTCAGCCAATGGCCCACGGCTGAGTCCCCCTCTCGGCATTGCCTGTAGCCAAAGGAAGCCGACTTGCCCAATACATACCCTCCCTACGGGCAGCCCACTTCCAGTGTGGGGTTCACAGACCTCAATGGGGGACAATGGCAGGAGGCCATCCCAGCATCTACTGTGGGATCAGTCAAAGCCTTGGCCGCAGCCGCCTCACAATGCAACCTCTCTTCTTGTCCAAACCTGTTTGCTTGCAAACTCTAAAGTGGGCCTTTGGGAGCCAGACCACTCACTGGCTGGCAATAGACGGAGTTCCAATCATCTCTGGAGGCTGTCACTGGGGGGTTGTTAAAACTGTAACTGGGGGTGAATGAAATGGGATACAAATGGAAGGGGATGCGCTGATGGGTGCAGTGTCTCGGGCATTAGAGTGTTTTAAGGGAAACAGTAATTACAAGGATTCTGGAATCAGATGGCTGTCGCTGAGTGTCGTGGATGCACTGGAGAAAGACAAAGAAATACAGCTGGGGATTACGGCCAAGGCGCCTCCTTCCTGGCATATAAAGAGACTCACATCTCCTGCATCTAAGTGGTGGAGAAAGCTGAGGCTCAGACCCGGGAGTGAGTTATATGTGGAGTAAAAGCTCCAGGAAGACTGAGTTCTCCACTCCAGAGCGTGCTGTGCCGCGTTCAGGACTCTGATTGGGAGGGAGAGAGACCCTGAGGCTTGAGAGGAGAACACAGATTGCTGGATGTCTTTGGAGATCTTGAATTCCCAGATTCCATGACCCCTCTGAACTAAGAGAAGTGCTGCTCTCCTTGCTCAAGATGTATTAAACTCTGCTTTGCAAAGTCACTATTCTAATGTAATTGACTTTTATAGGACACTGCATGCCACAAAAGCAGAATATACATTCTTTATAAGTGCATGTGAATATTCACCCATATAGACAGAGCATATACGCACATACTGCTCCATGACATAAGCCACGGTAACGTTCAAAGAATTGAAATCGTATAGAATATGTTCTCTGGCCATAACAGGATTAATTTGGAAATCACGAACAGAGAAATGCCTGGAAAATCTACAAATATTTGAAATTAAACTACACACTGTTATGTGCAGATCAAAGACGAAATCACAAAGGACATTTTTAAGTATTTTGATTAAAGAACAATGAACATCAGCCTATCAAAACTGTTGCATGCAGCTAAAGCAACCTTAAGAGAGGAATATATAATCTTAAAGGCTTATATTTAGAAAGGAAACGTGTAGAATCAATTATCTAAGCTTCTACCTTAAGGATCTGGGGGAAAAACGTGGAGTCACAGGGACTCTCCAACATTTCTGCCGGGGTTATAAAATGGAACAACCATCTCAGAAAACAGTGTGACAGTTTCTTATAAAGCTGAATACATGCTTACTGTATGACTCAGCAATTCCACTTCTAGATATTTACCCAAGAAAATGAAGACCTACGTCCACACAAAAACGTGTACACGAGTGTCTACAGCAGCTTGATTTATCATTGGCCAAACTGAAAACCACCAAATATCAACCAGCAGGTAAATGGTTGAACATATGGTTTATCCTTACAGTGAGATACTTCTCAGCAGCAAAAAAGAACACACTAGAACATGCAGCAACATGGAGGCTCTTAAAAATGCTCTGCTGAGCAAAAGAAGTCAGACACCAAAGAGTATGCATTATATATTCCATTTACATTACGTTCTAGAAAAGGCAAACCTTACCTGTAGACGTATAATGACAGAAAGAATATCAGTAGTTTCCTGGTTGGGGATGGGAGGGCAGTAATTGAAATCAAATGGATATGAGGGAACTTTCTAGCATGAAGTATTCTATCTCTTTTTTTTTTTTTTTTTTTTGCGGTACGCGGCCCTCTCACTGTTGTGGCCTCTCCTGTTGCAGAGCACAGGCTCCGGATGCGCAGGCTCAGCGGCCATGGCTCACGGGCCCAGCCACTCCGCGGCATGTGGGATCTTCCCGGACCAGGGCACGAACCCGTGTCCCCTGCATCGGCAGGCGGACTCTCAACCACTGCGCCACCAGGGAAGCCCCTCTATCTCTCGACTGTGGTAGTGATGAGTCAAAACTCATCAAGCTGTATACTTAATACATGTGCATTTAATTCTATGTAAATTAGACCTCAAAAGAGTTTAATTTTTTTTTAATTTAAGTGATAGCTGTTGCGCAACTACTTCTGATTCCACATGCCCAGAAATCTGCAGCGAAGGGCAGGATTTACTCTGCTGCAGAAGTAATTGACCTGCATTATCAAGAGGAGATAGGGCTGCTCTTACAGGTGGGGACAGAGAGGGATAAATCGTGGTGTCCATGTGTCTCAGGGTGTCTCTGAGAACTCCTCTGCCCAGTTTGAAGAGTAAATAGATAAATGCAGCAATGGTGGCCTGAGAGGGATTTGGTGATCAGGAGCTGAGATTCCCTCAAGTGTGATGGTCTGGGTCATCTCACCAATGAGCCACTAAGCCCAGCTGAGTGGCCAGCTCAGGATGAATGGATCTGGAACAGGTTGTAGTGGAGGGAAATGATGAGCATCAGTTGGGCCTTCACTCCAGCTGCATTGACGAGGCTGTACTTGGTCTCACTAACCTTTCTCTGGTGGCTTCTCCAGGGCAAGAGACCTACCAGAAACCTGGAGGTGCTATTCCCAAGTGGAGTGAACTTACTGGGAAGGAAGTCGAGCTGAGCCTCAGAGGGGAGGACGGTAGCGGATGCTGTGTGCACAGAATCCCTGATGTTGCTCCTTCCACAGCTGGGTCCTGCTCTCGACTCTGCCCTCAGCCAGAGGAGGCTGACTTGCCCAAGGCTGTGCCCCCTCCCTGGGACAGTCCCCGGGCAGTGACCGGTTGATGCAGGGATACGAAGGTATGTCTCTATGTACGGGGGGTCGGGGGAGCCTCTGAAGAGCCATCCCAGCTCCATCGCTCCCTCCAGGTGCAGCCAGGTTCTATTACAACCCCATCACTGTTCAGCATCTTCCTTTGCCCAGCCCCGCCTCCACCCCCTCCAGGCATGGCTCCGTAGAGAACTTCCCAGCAAGCCCCCTGCAAATAAACCTCTGCTTCAGAGTCAGTCTCCCAGAGAATCTGACCTGAGATGTGAGACAACCTTGGAGTCACAAAAGGGTAAAACTCTGGGTTTCGTGAAACTGATTTCCCCCTGCTGCATATGCACTAGCCCTTATTGCTGGGGTGGTATCACAAGTCCTTTCCCGAACATACAACTCTTTCTGCCCCCTTCCTTTCCCTCACCAAACAGCATCCAGGACCCAACTCAATGTTTCACAGATAATATTTCTGGAAGCTTCCAGAGATTTACATTTTTATATGATGTGCCTCTAACACTGTCCTATTTTATGTTTTCAAAACAATTTATACTATTTGCTTTTTTTTTTATCACAGGAAACATCTCCGTTATTTAATTACAATGAAAAACATGTATTTCCAAGGTCGTTAAAGGAAGCAGTAAAGGGAATAGCCAACAAAGGGTTAGTACTGCTGGTAGGAGTTTTGGGGGGATGGCTGCTCTGTAAAGGGAATATTTTTGATTACATGTACTTGTAATCGTGTAGATTCAAGTTACAAAAGAGAATCTTTCTGGTGCTCACTCCTAGAATAAGGAGAGAAATAGTGATAATGTTGTCTAATCGCCCTGAGAGATCATCAAAATCACACGGTTTCACAGGCTTACTCACGGACCCCTGGGACAGTGGGTGCACCATGGCAGCAGGATTCTTTGGTAATGAGACTATCTTTTGCAAATGTAGAAGGCTGGACGGTAGTCGCCACCTTCAACCTGTTACCAACATAGGCTTCCAGAGAAATTAAAAGACTTTTAAGGTTAACCATGAGGATTTCCTCACCTCATAAACCGTAAGAGCAGTGAAGCACTAACCTCTAAAAAGTCACTAGGAAAAACAACCTTCATTGTTTGTGTTTGATTATAAAAAGTCATACATGCGGAATTTTTTTTTTTTTTTTTTGGCGGTACGCGGGCCTCTCACTGCTGTGGCCTCTCCCGTTGCAGAGCACAGGCTCCGGACACGCAGGCCCAGCATCCATGGCTCACAGGCCCAGCCGCTCCATGGCATGTGGGATCTTCCAGGACCGGGGCACGAAGCCGTGTCCCCTGCATCGGCAGGCGGACTCTCAACCACTGTGCCACCAGGGAAGCCCCGGAATTTTTAAAAGTTGGAAAAATGCAGAATATTATCAGGAAGAAAAGAAATATTTCACATAATTCAGTCAAACAAAGAGTGCCATTTTTTTTACATTTGGAGTTGTTCTTTCTAGGCATTGAGACAGTTAAACAGATAGAAGAATAATTAATATAAATATTTAGTTTAGTTTATACTATATATGCGGTTCTGAACCCTGCCCTTTTCCCTTTGTGCTGTACACTGTACATGGGTAAATACTCTTCAGCTGAAGCCCCGCAGAGGCTAAGCCTGCACAGGCCGATTGAGTAGAACTCGCCCTCGAGATGCAACATTACAGAACTCGCCCTCAAGATGCAACATTACAGTCCCATTCTGGGAGTTACCGTTCACTTCTGGACACCCTGACACATAGACAAACACAGTACCAGAATATTAACTTATAATAATATTTTCCCAATATTATTCTGCCTGTCTTTTCCAAAATATTCCTGTGTTTATTTCTCCTAGCTAAAACTCCGTTCCATTCAAAGTGGGAAAAGTAAAGAACAAAGCTGAGCATACCATAAGATCTCATGAGGTCAGAAATGTAGCCTGGCTCTGGTAGCTAGGACATCTGTTTGGAGCAGGGTTGGTCCCCTCGTCGTTCAGGAAAGAAACAAAGGAGAGCACCTTGACCACCCTCTTTCCACCTCACCACTTAGGTTTCTCTGCTTGCCCTAACTCAGGGTTTTCGACCCATTTTTCATAGATGTGAAGTCAGTTTAGTGAGTCACGATCAGCATTTAAAAAAATAAATGGGATCAGAAAGAGAAGAACAGAAAATATCAAAGAGGCCACACATACTAAAGTTAAGTACTGCTTCATGAAACATGTGTTTTGGCTGTATGTGTGTGGGGGTGTGTGTGTGTACACATCCAAGCATGTGTGTGTATACATAACACATCATGATGTAAAATGTATTCCTACTGTGCATCATGAAAGACATTCTCTAACATCCTTCCCCCATAGTCTGCACAACAGTTGAAAGATACCTCTTTCAAAAGAGTATTACACGGCTTCCCTGGTGGCGCAGTGGTTGAGAGTCTGCCTGCCGATGCAGGGGACGCAGGTGCGTGCCCCGGTCCGGGAAGATCCCACATGCCGTGGAGCGGCTGGGCCCGTGAGCCATGGCCGCTGAGGCTGCGCGTCCGGAGCTTGTGCTCCGCAACGGGAGAGGCCGCAGCAGTGAGAGGCCCGCGTACCGCAAAAGAAAAAAAAAAAAAAAAAGCTCAGAAACAATAAACACCCCAATAGCAATCAGTATCTGTGGTGCCCAGATTATGGTCTCTAAATAATACTTCTAATTACAGCAACCAGAACTCCTTAAAAAAAAAATGGCTGATCAGGGAAATGTACAAATGAACCTGGAACACCTGAACCTGGAACACGTCGTCAAACCAGAAGACAGGAAGATGGCGGAAGAGTAAGATGCGGAGATCACCTTCCTTCCCACAGATACACCAGAAATACATCTACACATGGAACAACTCCTACAGAACACCTACTGAACGCTGGCAGAAGACCTCAGACCTCCCAAAAGGCAAGAAACCCCACACGTACCTGGTTAGGGCAAAAGAAAAAAGAAAAAACAGAGACAAAAGAATAGGGACGGCACCTGCACCTGTGGGAGGGCGCTGTGAAGGAGGAAAGGTTTCAACACACTAGGAAGCCCCTTCGCGGGCGGAGACTGCGGCTGGCGGAGGGGGAAAGCTTCGGAGCCGCGGAGGAGAGCACAGCCACAGGGCTGCGGAGGGAAAAGCGGAGAGAAAAGCGGAGAGATTCCCACACAGAGGATCGGTGCCGACCGGCACTCACCAGCCCGAGAGGCTTGTCTGCTCACCCGCGGGGGCGGGCGGGGCTGGGAGCTGAGGCTCGGGCTTCGGGCGGAGCGCCGGGAGAGGACTGGGGTTGGCGGCGTGAACACAGCCTGCAGGGGTTAGTGCGCCACGGCTAGCCGGGAGGGAGTCCGGGGAGAAGTCAGGACCTGCCGAAGAGGCAAGAGACTTTTTCTTACCTCTTTGTTTCCTGGTGCGCGAGGGGATTAACAGCGCTGCTTAAAGGAGCTCCAGGGACGGGCGTGAGCCTCGGCTAAAAGCGCGGACCCCAGAGACGGGCGGGAGACGCTAAGTCTGCTGCTGCCGCCACCAAGAAGCCTGTGTGCGAGCACAGGTCACTATCCACACCCCCCTTCTGGGGAACCTGTGCAGCCCACCACTGCCAGAGTCCCGGGATCCAGGGACAACTCCCCCGGAAGAATGCACGGCGCGCCTCACGCTGGTGCAACGTCATGCCGGCCTCTGCCGCGCAGGCCCGCCCCGCGCTACGTGCCCCGCCCTCCGCCCACCCCCCCGCACTACGTGCCCCGCCCTCCGCCCACCCCCCCGCACTACGTGCCCCGCCCTCCGCCCACCCCCCGCCCCGCCCCGGCATGAGTGAGCCAGAGCCCCCGAATCAGCGGCTCCTTTAACCTCGTCCTGTCTGAGCGAAGAAAAGACGCCCTCCGGCGACCTACACGCCGAGGCGGGGCCACATCCAAAGCTGAGCCCCTGGGAGATGTGAGAACAGAGAAGAGAAAGGGAAACCTCTCCCAGCAGCCTCAGGAGCAGCGGATTAAAGCTCCACAATCAACTTCATGTCTGTGGAATACATGAATAGACAACCAATCATCCCAAATTAAGGAGGTGGACTTTGAGAGCAAGATTTATGATTTTTTCCCCTTTTCCTCTTTTTGTGAGTGTGTATGTGTATGCTTCTGTGTGAGATTTTGTCTGTATAGCTTTGCTTCCACCATTTGTCCTAGGGTTCGGTCCGTCCGTTTTATTTTTATTTTTTTTAATTTTTTTCTTTTGTTATCTCTTACTAATTATTTTTTAATTTTAATAACTTTATTATATTTAATCTTATTTTATTTTACTTTATCTCCTTTCTTTCCTTCCTTCCCTCCCTCCTTCCTTCCTCCCTCCCTCGCTCCTCTCTTTCTTTCTTTCTTTCTCTCTTTCTACTTCTACTAATTCTTTCCTTCTACTTTTTCTCCCTTTTATTCTGAGCCGTGTGGATGAAAGGCTCTTGGTGCTGCAGCCAGGAGTCAGTGCTGTGCCTCTGAGGTGGGAGAGCCAACTTCAGGACACTGGTCCACAAGAGACCTCCCAGCTCCACATAATATCAAACGGCGAAAATCTCCCAGAGATCTCCATCTCAACACCAAGACCCAGCTCCACTAAATGACCAAGAGGCTACAGTGCTGGACACCCTATGCCAAACAACTAGCAAGACAGGAACACAACCCCACCCATTAGCAAAGAGGCTGCCTAAAATCATAATAAGTCCACAGACACCCCAAAACACCCCACCAGACGTGGACCTGCCCACCAGAAAGACAAGATCCAGCCTCATCCACCAGAACACAGGCACTAGTCCCCTCCACCAGGAAGCCTACACAACCCACTGAACCAACCTTAGCCACTGGGGACAGACACCAAAAACAACGGGAACTACAAACCTGCAGCCTGCAAAGAGGAGACCCCAAACACAGTAAGATAAGCAAAATGGGAAGACAGAAAAACACACCGCAGATGAAGGAGCAAGATAAAAACCCACCAAACCTAACAAATGAAGAGGAAATAGGCAGTCTACCTGAAAAAGAATTCAGAATAATGATAGTAAAGATGATCCAAAATTTTGGAAATAGAATACACAAAATGCAAGAAACATTTAACAAGGACCCAAAAGAACTAAAGATGAAACAAGCAATGATGAACAACACAATAAATAAAATTAAAAATACTCTAGATGGGATCAATAGCAGAATAACTGAGGCAGAAGAACGGATAAGTGACCTGGAAGATAAAATAGTGGAAATAACTACTGCAGAGCAGAATAAAGAAAAAAGAATGAAAAGAACTGACAACAGTCTCAGAGACCTCTGGGACAACATCAAACGCACCAACATTCGAATTGTAGGGGTTCCAGAAGAAGAAGAGAAAAAGAAAGGAACTGAGAAAATATTTGAAGAGATTATAGTTGAAAACTTCCCTAATATGGGAAAGGAAATACTTAAGTCCAGGAAGCACAGAGAGTCCCAAACAGGGTAAATCCAAGGAGAAATATGCCAAGACACATATTAATCAAACTGTCAAAAATTAAATACAAAGAAAACATATTAAAAGCAGCAAGGGAACAACAACAAATAACACACAAAGGAATCCCCATAAGGTTAACAGCTGATCTTTCAGCAGAAACTCTGCAAGCCAGAAGGGACTGGCAGGACATATTTAAAGGATGAAGGAGAAAAAAACCTGCAACCAAGATTACTCTACACAGCAAGGATCTCATTCAGATTTGATGGAGAAATTAAAACCTTTACAGACAAGCAAAAGCTGAGAGAGTTCAGCACCACTCAACCAGCTTTACAACAAATGATAAAGGAACTTATCTAGGCAAGAAACACAAGACAAGGAAAAGGCCTACAATAACGAACCCAAAACAATTAAGAAAATGGGATTACGAACATACATATCGATAATTACCTTAAATGTAAATGGACTAAACGCTCCCACCAAAAGAAACAGATTGGCTGAATGGATACAAAAACAAGACCCATATATTTGCTGTCTACAAGAGACCCACTTCAGACCTAGAGACACATACAGACTGAAAGTGAGGGGATGGAAAAAGATATTTTATGCAAATGGAAACCAAAAGAAAGCTGGAGTAGCAATTCTCATATCAGACAAAATAGACTTTAAAATAAAGACTATTAGAAGAGACAAAGAAGGACACTACATAATGATCAAGGGATCAATCCAAGAAGAAGATATAACAATTGTAAATATTTATGCACCCAACATAGGAGCACCTCAATACATAAGGCAAATACTAACAGCCATGAAAGGGGAAATCAACAGTAACACATTCATAGTAGGGGACTTTAACACCCCACTTTCACCAATGGACAGATCATCCAAAATGAAAATAAATAAGGAGACACAAGCTTTAAATGATACATTAAACAAGATGGACTTAATTGATATTTATAGGACATTCCATCTAAAAAAGACTACACATTTTTCTCAAGTGCTCATGGAACATTCTCCAGGATAAATAGTATCTTGGGTCACAAATCAAGCCTTGGTAAATTTGAGAACATTGAAATTGTATCAAGTATCTTTTCCGACCACAACGCTATGAGACTAGATATCAATTACAGGAAAAGATCTGTAAAAAATACAAACACATGGAGGCTAAACAATACACTACTTAATAACGAAGTGATCACTGAAGAAATCAAAGAGGAAATCAAAAAATACCTAGAAACAAATGACAATGGAGACCCGACGACCCAAAATCTATGGGATGTAACAAAAGCAGTTCTAAGAGGCAAGTTTATAGCAATACAATCCTACCTTAAGAAACAGGAAACATCTCGAATAAACAACCTAACCATGCACCTAAAGCAATTAGAGAAATAAGAACAAAAAAACCCCAAAGTTAGCAGAAGGAAAAAAATCATAAAAATCAGACCAGAAATAAATGAAAAAGAAATGAAGGAAACGATAGCAAAGATCAATAAAACTAAAAGCTGGTTCTTTGAGAAGATAAATAAAATTGATAAACCCTTAGCCAGACTCATCAAGAAAAAAAAGGAGAAGACTCAAAACAATAGAATTAGAAATGAAAAAGGAGAAGTAACAACTGACACTGCAGAAATACAAAAGATCACGAGAGATTACTGCAAGCAACTCTATGCCAATAAGATGGACAACCTGGAAGAAATGGACAAATTCTTAGAAATGCACAACCTGCCAAAACTGAATCAGGAAGAAATAGAAAATATGAACAGACCAATCACAAGCACTGAAATTGAAACTGTGATTAAAAATCTTCCAACAAACAAAAGCCAAGGACCAGATGGCTTCACAGGCGAATTCTATCAAACATTTTTAGAAGTGCTAACACCTATCCTTCGCAAACTCTTACAAAATATAGCAGAGGGAGGAACACTCCCAAACACATTCTACGAGGCCACCATCACCCTGATACCAAAACCAGACAAGGATGTCACAAAGAAAGAAAACTACAGGCCAATATCACTGATGAACATAGATGCAAAAATCCTCAACAAAATACTAGCACACAGAATCCAACAGCACATTAAACGGATCATACACCATGATCAAGTGGGGTTTATTACAGGAATGCAAGGATTCTTCAATATATGCAAATCAATCAATGTGATACACCATATTAACAAATTGAAGGAGAAAAACCATATGATCATCTCAATAGATGCAGAGAAAGCTTTCGACAAAATTCAACACCCATTTATGATAAAAACCCTGCAGAAAGTAGGCATATAGGGAATTTTCCTCAGCATAATAAAGGCCATATATGACAAACCCACAGCCAACATCGTCCTCAATGGTGAAAAACTGAAAGCATTTCCACTAAGATCAGGAACAAGACAAGGTAGCCCATTCTCACCACTCTTATTCATCATAGTTTTGGAAGTTTTAGCCACAGCAATCAGAGAAGAAAAGGAAATAAAAGGAATCCAAATCGGAAAAGAAGAAGTAAAGCTGTCGTTGTTTGCAGATGACATGATACTATACATAGAGAATCCTAAAGATGCTACCAGAAAACTACCAGAGCTAATCAATGAATTTGGTAAAGTAGCAGGATACAAAATTAATGCTCAGAAATCTCTGGCATTCCTATACACTAATGATGAACAATCTGAAAGTGAAATCAAGAAAACACTCCCATTTACCATTGCAACAAAGAGAATAAAATATCTAGGAATAAACCTGCCTAAGGAGACAAAAGACCTGTATGCAGAAAATTATAAGACACTGATGAAAGAAGTTAAAGATAATACAGATAGATGGAGAGATATACCATGTTATTGGATTGGAAGACTCAACATTGTGAAAATGACCCTACTACCCAAAGTAATCTACAGATTCAATGCAATCCCTATCAAACTACCACTGGCATTTTTCGCAGAACTAGAACAAAAACTTTCACAATTTGTATGGAAACACAAAAGACCCCGAATAGCCAAAGCAATCTTGAGAAAGAAAAACGGAGCTGGAGGAATCAGGCTCCCTGACTTCAGACTATACTACAAAGCTACAGTAATCAAGACAGTATGGTACTGGCACAGAAACAGAAAGATAGATCAATGGACCAGGATAGAAAGCCCAGAGATAAACACACGCACATATGGTCACCTTATGTTTGATAAAGGAGGCAGGAATGTACAGTGGAGAAAGGACAGCCTCTTCAATAAGTCGTGCTGGGAAAACTGGACAGGTACATGTAAAAGTATGAGATTAGATCACTCCCTAACACCATACACAAAAATAAGCTCAAAATGGATTAAAGAGCTAAATGTAAGGCCAGAAACTATCAAACTCTTAGAGGAAAACAGGCAGAACACTCTATGATATAAATCACAGCAAGATCCTTTTTGACCCACCTCCTAGAGAAATGGAAATAAAAACAAAAATAAACAAATGGGTCCTAATGAAACTTCAAAGCTTTTGCACAGCACAGGAAACCATAAACAAGACCAAAAGACAACCCTCAGAATGGGAGAAAATATTTGCAAATGAAGCAACTGACAAAGGATTAATCTCCAAAATTTATAAGCAGCTCATGTAGCTCAATAACAAAAAAACAAAGAACCCAATCCAAAAATGGGCAGAAGACCTAAATAGACATTTCTCCAAAGAAGATATACAGATTGCCAACAAACACATGAAAGAATGCTCAACATCATTAATGATTAGAGAAATGCAAATCAAAACTACAATGAGATATCATCTCACACCAGTCAGAATGGCCATCATCAAAAAATCTAGAAACAATAAATGCTGGAAAGGGTGTGGAGAAAAGGGAACACTCTTGCACTGCTGGTGGGAATGTAAATTGATACAACCACTGTGGAGAACAGTATGGAGGTCCCTTAAAAAACTACAAATAGAACTACCACATGACCCAGCAATCCCACTACTGGGCATATACCCTGAAAAAACCATAATTCAAAAAGAGTTATGTACCAAAATGTTCATTGCAGCTCTATTTACAATAGCCCGGAGATGGAAACAACCTAAGTGTCCATCAACAGATGAATGGATAAAGAAGATGTGGCACATATATACAGTGGAATATTACTCAGCCATAAAAAGAAACGAAATTGAGCTATTTGTGATTAGGTGGATAGACCTAGAGTCTGTCATACAGAGTGAAGTAAGTCAGAAGGAGAAAGACAAATACCGTATTCTAACACATATATATGGAATTAAAAAAAAATGTCATGCAGAACCTAGGGGTAAGACAGGAATAAAGATACAGACCTACTAGAGAATGGACTTGAGGATATGGGGAGGGGGAAGGGTAAGCTGTGACAAAGCGAGAGAGAGGTTTGGACATATATACACTACCAGACGTAAGATAGATAGCTAGTGGGAAGCAGCCGCATAGCACAGGGAGATCAGGTCGGTGCTTTGTGACCGCCTGGAGGGGTGGGATAGGGAGGGTGGGAGGGAGGGAGACGCAAGAGGGAAGAGATATGGGAACATATGTATATGTATAACTGATTCACTTTGTTATAAAGCAGAAACTAACACATCCTTGTAAAGCAATTATACCCCAATAAAGATGTTAAAAAAAAAAAAAAAAACCAGAAGACAGGGATGCTGTTACAAAAATCTTCATTTGTATCAAAATGTCGCAGGAACTCTTTAGGAAAAGCTCCCAAAGTCCAAAAATGGGCCGATTTGAGCATTAACAGAAATAAGTACACATGGAACATGTTTAAATCCATGAGTTTATAAATATATTTTTAAAGACAGCATATATTCTTTGAAAACTCTTTACTGTTTGCCTTTGGAGGATACTAGAGAACCTATTCATTATTATAAAAACTGATAAATAAATGGAAGAATCCAACATTTCTCTCGATTTACCTATACAAAGTGTATTCATGGTAAACAGTTAATGTGGCTAAGTGTTTCTCGAGTACTTCAGCTAATAAAGGAAGAAGGAATGATAGAATATTACCATTTTGCAATCTGTAATGAAATTATTGATCTAGGAAAAATATTAGCCTCTGCTCAGGGCATTAGGTAGAAAGCTGATGGGGGAATATAGCTAACATTTTATAATAACTATAAATGGAATATAATCTATAAAAATTTGGAATCACTATGTTGTACACCTGAAACTAATATAATATTGGAAATCAACTATATCTCAAAAAAAAAGCTGATGGGGGACTTACAATGTGTAATTCAGTTTGTCAGCATCTGAATCAGGCAAGGAAACTAAATACCACAAAAGAGAGACACTACTGTATAGAAGCACACACCAGCAATGAATCACTCTTGTTTTAAAAAATTAACAGGAATCAGATAAAGTTGCTAGAAGTTCACTGTGCAATATTGTAGAATCATTAGATACATGATTTCTAAGCATTTGAAATGTGGCTATTTGGATTGGGATATGTTAGAAATAAATTCAAAATACGCATGGGATCTGGAACAGTATAAAAAATAAAATATTTCAGTAATAAAATTTTTATATATATTGAAGTGATAATGTTTTGGATGTATTGAGTTAAATAAAATATATAAAAATTAATTTGACTTGCTGCTGATGGGAATGTCAAGTGCTATAACCACTTTGGAAGACAGTCTTGTTGCTTCTTAAAAAGTTAAACATACACCTACCACATGATCCAATCATTCCACTCATAGAAATTTACCCAAGGGAAAAGACTTGTGCATAAAAGTTCACAGCAGCTTTATTCGAAATAACTAAAAATTAGAAACAACTTAAATGTCCACCAACAGGTTAATGGATAAATTGTGATATATCAGTATTTATACAATAGAATAATACTCACCAAAAAAAGGAACAAATTATTGGTACATGCATCAACACAGATGATTCTCAAAATAATTTTGTGTAGTGAAAAAAGACAGCTAAAAAATGAATACATGTTATATGATTTGATTTATAGAAAATCCTAGAAAATGCAAGCTCATCTACAGTGGCAGAAAACAGCTCAGTCATTGCCTGTGAATGTGAAAAATTGGACAGGAGGAAGGAATTACCAAGTAAAATTAGAAAACTTTTGGGGATGATGGATATTTTGAAAGTCTTAATTGTGGTGATGGTTTCAAATTGTACACTTTAAGTACAGTTTATTATATGTCAATTATCCTAAATAATGTTATTATAAAATTAATTTCACCTGTTCCTTTTTATTTTTTTAGGAAACTATTCAAAAATTTAAAATTTTGTTATGTGGCCTACATCACATTTCTACTGCATAGTGCTGATCTAGATCTAACCACCGCTTCGCAGCAAATATGGGGGACAAGGGAACATGTCAAGCAGCACCACTGGAATTCAACCAGCAAAATCCAGAATGTGGAAACTGTAGGACAAATGACCAGGTTTCTTCCGCAGATACACGACAAGGAAATCTATAGAGTAAAAAGAGACATGGGGCTTCCCTGGTGGCGCAGTGGTTGAGAGTCCGCCTGCCGATGCAGGGGGACGCGGGTTTGTGCCCCGGTCCGGGTTTGTGCCCACATGCCGCAGAGCGGCTGGGCCCGTGAGCCATGGCCGCTGAGCCTGCGCGTCCGGAGCCTGTGCTCCGCAACGGGAGAGGCCACAACAGTGAGAGGCCCGCGTACCGCAAAAAAAAAAAAAAAAAAAAAAGAGAGAGAGACATGAAAATTAGCAATCAAATGCAACATGTGACTTTTTTAGACCCTAATTTGAACACTTGAACCAAATAAAAAATGTGGTCACTGACTAGTTTTTTTGATGCCGTTGAGAAGTCAATGTTCATTTTGTTGGGTGTGCTGGTGCCTGCGGCTTCCCTCACCTCAGCCCACCTGGGAGGACAGTCCTGCTTTCCCATAACTTCCACATATGAGCACTTTAAAAATCAGCATCACAGATGTCTGATTCTTCATCTTCCAGAGATGCACAAAGGCTACCCAGTAAGTGCTGGAGGAAGGAGACACCGTCAGCCACAACCATCCTCAGGGAATTCAAGCTCAAATGAATTGTAGGAGCCATGGGAAAATTACCAGTGGCCGGACCAGTATCACGTACAGATTCAGTAGCAACTCCCTAGTCACGTCCCATTTCTTTCCCTTCTTCTTCTTCTCCTCCTCCTTCTTTTTTCTGCAGTTCCCAGGTATGGATCTTGTTCTCTTTCACTGCAGCCACCATCCATTCTTCCTCCCATAATTCCTTCCTCAGCTCTTTTATCATAAAACATGGGTGAGAGTTTTTTTCCATCTTAGAAAGAACAAACACATACATTCTCTTCTAAGCAAGACTTTTTTTTTCAGTGACATAAGAAATCTAAACAGAGGTTAAATTTTTTAATGGAAAAAATATGAGGTTACAAGAAGCAAATATGAATCCCTGAGTTATCCCTCATCTTTATTCGAAAGGTGAATAAGCCTAGGTCTGTTCCTTTATTGATGCAGGTCCCTTCATTTTCTTAATTTCTGGAACATTGCTTCTCCAAGTACGGTCTGTAAACAGACAAGTCCAGAAATTGAGAGTAAGCATTTAGGAAGTCGTGGAGCATGTTGGCAGAGTAATTTTATGTTCTTTAATCCTAATAATAAAAAAATGAAATTTGTATTTTATATGCTTTATTTTAAAATTTGATTTTTCTAGTAATTCATTGTTATTATACTGGTCCATAAAAGGTTAGAAAATTTTTTTTTTTTTTTTTTTTTTTTTTTGTGGTACGCGGGCCTCTCATTGTTGTGGCCTCTCCCGTTGCGGAGCACAGGCTCCGGACGCGCAGGCTCAGCGGCCATGGCTCACGGGCCCAGCCGCTCCGCGGCATGTGGGATCTTCCTGGACCAGGGCACGAACCTGTGTCCCCTGCATCGGCAGGCGGACTCTCAACCACTGCGCCACCAGGGAAGCCCCAGAAAATATTTTTAATGATTTTTCATCATAGTTTGAAAAATACTGTTTCAAAAAATAGCAAATATTTTTAACCCTAGTGGACAGTATTTGTCAAAATCTGATCGGTAAACTGTCTGTCCCTGAAACAGGTAATTGTTTAAATCAGTAGGTACCCCCAGGACCTACTGAGAATGAGACCTGAGAATCTGCATTTTTGACAAGATTCCTAGGCAATCCTTCCGCACAGTGACATTTGAGAACCACTGTTCTAGAGGAGCTCCGCCCAATAGAACTCTCTGCAGTGATGAGAACATTTTATATCTGCACCACCCAGTGCAGTAGCCACTAGCCATTGGTGGCCATTAGACACTGGAAATGTGGCTAGTATTACAGAAGAACCGAACCTGACATTTTAGTAAATTTTAATTAATTTAAATTTAAATCACCACATGTGGCTAGTGCCTACCATGCTGGCCAGCACAGCCCTGGAGCCTTCGCTCTTTCTAGTAGCTTCAGATCCTAGGTGAGTGGAGGATGGAGGGCTGGAGACGCTGCTAGGTATGGGCATGGGAGGTCCCCATGGTTGGAGGTGCCCCTTGCCTGGGGACCATTAGCCAGGCCAGCTGAAAGCTAATATATCTCCTCACATGAAAAATTGTATCTTAGGTCATTCTCTGAGAGGGATTCCCAGAAGTTTTGATCTTGGAGCTGAAGTGAACATTGTTAGATTCCTAGAAAGAAGCATCTTCTAGATGCTTTCCTGTGCCAATGAGTGTGGGCTCACCTTGTCCGCAATACAGTTCAGAGGTTTTATTAGTTGCTAACTCACATGGAAACCAGGAGATAAATGATAACTTGAAGCATGTACTGAATTTGTCTGAATTTGAAGTGATTGACTTAAGTGGCCAACTCTCCAATTTGTTTAGGATGGTGATGGGGGCAGGGTTTGACCTGGAATCACGGTTGCATGTGTGATGCCAATGTCAAAAAGATCTCCTTCCAATCCCCACTTAAGCAATAGGCTTGGAAAGGTCGATATCGGCAAGTGTAAATTATTTCTGTAATTATAGCGCAGTAGGATAATACAACAAGCCCAAGTACAGTAACAGAGGATCTAAGGGTACCAAAAGAATCTGTGTATTGATTCTGAATACAAGCACTGAAATTGAAATATGAAATGGATTGATGTAAGAATAACAGTCCTTACCCACTGCAGGCTACAAAGATTAATATATATTTATAATATTGCATATATAACATAAAGTTATATGTGTGTATATATATATATATATACACACACACACACACACACACATATATATTTCAAGCCTTTCCTATACTGCAAAGTTAACCTCATAAGCAAAGAATTATTATTCATGGTTTTAGTTCTATCCCAGTGTTTTTTAAGGTGAAAAAGGAAGAGGCATGGAAATTATTCCCAGAGTGATCTGTTATGAAGAAATTCTTTTCCTGATGAAAAGGGAAAGAATGTGAAAATTAATATGCTAAGGAAAAGTTTTTAAAGTAATGCTTCATGCTGAATTTACTAGAAATAGTATTGTGGAAGTTTCTAAAAGCTTTCACTTCTAACCTTCTTATACTAACTTTTCTTTCTTCACACTCAGATTTCTTTTGTAAAAAGAATTCGTGGAGGCAGAAAAGAGGTGAGAAGGTCAAGGTAGAAAGGAACTTTTGGAACATTTTATTTGATGTCATTTGTGCACATCTCCTCATTGAATCGTCCTGAGGACACTTCGAGGTAGATATTCCTAGTATTGGTGGAGATTTAAATTTAATAGATATTACTGTTTCGGACAAAGAAATTCCTCATAGACCAGACACACTCAAAAGACTGGTTCGCAACTTTTTAAGGTGTGTGTGCAGAAATGCAAATCAATGCATTGCTTTCTCCACTGAAGTCTTAGTATGAAAAAATGTCCTGTGAACTGAATGGTGTACTGGGGGATGTGATTTATTGACAATCTCCTTATCTCACTCAGAGTGGCAGCAAACAGTTCCCTGAAGAGCAGGCTTCTCTGCAGTGACAGTCTGAGCACACTGAGGACAGTAGGACGCTATGAATCAGAGCACAGCCTCTGGCATTAGGGTCCCTGGGCTTTCCTGGCTTCCGCCACCAAATAGCTGTGTGACTTGGGCAGGTTATTTAAGCTCTATGAATGTTTTTCCTAATTTATACAAAGGAGGTCCTAGTATTCTCTACCTTTTAGAGTTATTATAAGGATAAACTATATGTGTATGTGTATACATATGTAGATATATATACACATATATACACACATACACAGTTTCTGGCACATAGAAATATTTGGAAAATGTTAAATAACTATAAACAATTTTATTATTACATAGTCTGCTGAAGGTTTCATTGTTAGTTAGATTCACAAACCTCTGTCTTCAAAAACTGTGTTTTTAACCATTGAGTACAGCCTCTTAAATGGCTCTCACTGCTTCTTCTAAGACCGTGGCTCTCAGTTTCAGGTACCCAGAAGTGTTCTGAATTTGGGAACTAGTACCTGCATCTAGCCAGCCACTGCAGGATGGAGGAACATCTGCATTCTTCTGAATTTCTTATGCAACAGGAACCAAGACCACGAGCCCTTAAACAAGTATCCACAGTCTGTACAGATACAGCTTGGAGACACCCGTGCACTCTATCAGCATCAGTTCTAGGAAGGCTCACAGCTCAATATTTTCAAAATAGTCAAATTAGAAAGCTGCTAATCACAGTAGGAAATAGTTCCATTGAATAGTCCTCCAACTTGCATCACGTGTGTTTTCTCAAAAGAAAACAAAAAAAGAGTCCACAGCTTTTAAAATTTGTGCATAAAATGATACAGAGAAAAGCATAAACCTCGTGTGAATAAAGGAAAAGGCAGCAAGCTCTGGTTTGATTAGGTGCCAAACACCATCTCTGGGGAATTGTAAGAACAATGGCGGGCTAGTGCTCTGCTCTGGTTCTTGCCATCCACCTTCTAGATGGACACGCTAGCGTAGCGCCGGGGGTGGGGCAGACACGGATTCCTTCAATCAGAGTTGAGTGGAGTAGTTTGAGCACCTCTGAAAGAATCCCCCCATTTACGCTCCAGGAAGCAGATGGAGCTGGCTGGCCGCAACTTTCCTAAATTGCACTTAGCAATTATTTTGAAAAGTGAACATCCCAACCCAAGTGAAAAAAGCCAAGTAAGAAAAGAGACAGAAGGCCCCGCCTGGGCCAAACCTCCCACGCATGTCACAAGACTTGGCTGACATATGACCACACATGTGGCCTGGGCTATCACTGGGATGAACTACCCGGGAACAAGGACTCCCTTTATTTAATGCACTGTGTTCTGTCCTGAGGTGACATGGTTATGCATGCTCTTTTGCAAAAGGATGCTACATTTAAATGTCAAATCTCCATCATATTTCACTTACTTCGGCTTTTTCTAAATCTCTGTTTCATGCCACAGCCCTTGAGTTTATTTTGACCAAAATAGAAGCAGATAACTTGAAAAACAAGCTCTCAATAATTTTCACATCTTTTATTTCATTGTCCAAAAGGTCAGTAATTTACATATTCCATTCTTTCATTTCAGACACCGGTAATATGTCTACAACATTCCATTTCTAGAATTAGCTGCAATTTACATGGGATCTGTCTTGCTGAAATGCAGGCTGGCTGTGTTCTTTCCTTTGATTCAAATAACAGCAATTTGTTTCCCTTAAAAAGCATATTTCTCCTTTTCAATATTTTCTTTCATTACACTGGAGAAAATATGGGTTCAGAGAATGCTTGAAAGTGTGGTCTGAGGACACTCTCCCCAGGCTGATGTCTTAGCAAATAGGCTCTGTTTTCTCTGAGGAGGTCCCCTCTGTGGTTTCGCATCCTGAGTTCTCAGAAGGAAGCGGTGAGGCTCACAGAGAGGAAAAGCAGCAAGATGGTGATACTGGCGTGTGAGAAAATGAACACTAAAGTGTCCAAAGGAAGTCTTGGTGATGATTCTTTAAAGGACATCCTGCCAGGTTTCCGGCAAACATTTGCTGGTTTTTGTTGTCACCTCAACTACATTATCACAGTTCCATGTCATCGGGTACCCTTCCTCACCCCTCCTGTTGTGCCAGAAATGAAAGGGTTTGCATTCCCCTAGATTCACTGGAAAACTGGGAGGGGCAGGATAGAGGGAGAGAATTTAGGGGATACATATTCCTCATACTGAACACAAATATTCTGGGAGATATATCTTCAACCGACTCAACAAAGGCTCTGAGGCACCCTGGAGGGCTCAACAAGTGTTGGGGTGAGAGTGATCCTGGACTACGGGCCTTGGGGTAGCCTAAACCCTCAGACCTCAGTGGCCCCATCAGTAAACGTGAGGGGAGAGAATGAAACTGCTTCCCAACAATTCTTTCCAAGGATCATTTTTATTTGCATGTCTCCTGAGGAACATTTATTTGAAAATATTTTTACCACGAAAAGAACCGCTTATAAAATAACAATCCAATTGTCTTCTCATTTCTTTATTCAAAGACATATATATAGCCCAGTTGGCCCTCCATATTCATGGGTTCCATATTGGCAGGTTGGTTGAATTCGTGGATGCAGGACTCCTGGGTACAGAGGGCCAACTGTACTACGTCATTTTATACTATAAGGGTCTCAAGCATCTGCGGATTTTGGTATCCGCAGGCGGTCCTGGAAGCAATCCTCTGAGGATACTGAGGGATAGACAACTACAACTGTTAATCAGAGCTTCCAATCAGCCAGAAGTCTTATTTCAGTTAGCCTGCATGTTCTTATCATAAGAAAATATACGGTTTCTGTTAAGTTCTTAGAAAAAGTGAAATGTGCTTATGAACTCCTATGACTATGTAGGCAGACTCTGAAGTTGGGAGACTTTGGGACAGCTGATTCTCATGTATTACTGCCAGTGATGACCACTGCAGTCCTGTGAGTCTTCTATTCTTGCCAAATTGGGCAAGATAAACAAATGGAGACTTTTCTCCATGGCGGAAAACACCACAGCACAGAGGAGATGTAAAAAATCTATGAAATCATTCTTTTCTTCTAATGGCCAGAAGAATAATCTTTATTATCGATTGGCAACCAACCAATTTTTTGTAGAAAGTTCAATGTTGAAAATAATAACTTTTCTCAGAGTTTTACTTAGCTTTGTTTTATCTATTTTCTTTTACAAACCAAAGGACAGCTCAGAGAGAAACATTAACTTCTAGATACCCCTTGGGCTTACGCTTGGCTCATCCTTGGTAAACCAATCATATAAAACAAACCATCAAAAATGTGTCAAGAAAAATAATGCGTTCATGCAAGAAACAAGGCTGAGTTCCATTCAACTCGAGTTTTAGGCTGTAACTCTCATCTGCTGGAAGCTGATTAGCCAAGACAAAACCCTCCCACACTCCCCCGCCCACCCTATCACATCCCCAACGACCTCAACAATTAATACGCAATCCAAACTTGATCTGTCAATCAAGGCTTTATAATCTAGCTTCAATCTATATCTTCAATCATACCACCTCTGCTCAGTTCAACTCAACAAATATTCTCAAGTACCTTCCATTTGCCAAACCTCATGATAGAAAATAGGGATACAAAAATAAATGAAACACAATCCTGCCTGCCCACGAGATGCTCACAGCCTCTTATCAGAAGAGCGAGGCTATTGACACAGATTTAACAGAAAACACAGCAGTGTCTGCCTTGTTGGGTTGTTGTGAGAATTAAATATCACATAAATACAAAGCTTAACTTGGTCCTAGGCACAGAGTGACAGCTGGCTAAAATGGTGTAATCAGATGCGGCGGGTCTATTTTGGGTGGCTTAGGCTTCCCTGCTCTCTTCCACTACCCACACACTCTCACACTTGCGCGCGCGTGTGCGCACACACACACACCACACCATGAGACCAACAGCCCATGCCCCATCTTCCAGACAGATCCAACCGCATTGTACGTTGGCGAATTATTTAGATTTTACTGAAATTTTCACAAAGACGTGGGAGGAGAATTTTAAAACAAAATGTGTAATAAAATCCTTTATTAGACATTTCCCTGCTTCCTCTCAAAAATATCCTCTCCAAGTCTTGCCAGGCCATCTGTCTACCCACTCCCCTTTGCAGTTACCTGAGACAAAATCCGCTTTCTTGGTCTGAGCTTCAGACCCCGGCTCGGGGGGAAAGCCATCCTCATAGTTTGGGGCTCCTCCCCTTAGAAATCACTTGAACTTTGCTGCTGTTCTTGCAGGGAGGGGTGGTGGAGAGGCTTCTTTCCCTTTTCAAATTTTTCACCCCACGAAATAGCAGATCTGTTGCAGACGAGGGGAACGTGTATTGCCCTTCTAAGAAAATAAGATTTTCTCCACACTTTTGGACTCAGAAACAATAACCACCAAACTTGCTTGAATCTGAAAGTCTCACCAGATAAGGTCTGTAATTAAATGTCAACCAAGCTCTGGGGGCACACACAGTGTCAGACAAAAGGGAATTTCTTTTCCTAGATCTCCAACCTTGAACTTTGCCTCGGCTACTGCTTCAGGGAGCGAGAGCCCGGTGTTGCCACCTTACCCAGAGGTCCTCTCTTTGAGCCGTCTTGACCCCTCATACACTTCTTGGAAGCATCCCCACTTTCCCTAGATTTCACTACGTGGTTTGCTGGTGCAGCCGAGCAGAGCCACGTAGCTTAGAGCAGAAGAGAGCACAGTCTTCCTGGAGGCACCCTGTGGTTTTCTCCTGCCGCTACCTACTCTACATCCTCTTCCCTTCCATCTTATAGAACCAGGAAGGAACACCAGTGCTACATAAAACCCAGCAGCACCTTCCTCTGCCACGTACACCTATCTCCATGCGTCCAGCCATGAAGCTCTTGGTTCCATCCACGACTGCCTCCGTAGAGAGAGGGGAAAACCACGTGAATACCACACCTAGTATTAAGGCTTAGTTTCATGCTCGTTTACTGAATATAACTGCCTTCCTTCTTATTGTTTTGGATGCTTTAAACATTATGTAACAGTAAAGTAGCTAATGAAGTGCTACATTTTGTGACATTTGACTAGATTTTGTGATTGGTGCATTCGTAATAGGAAAGGTCACTTTGTTATGACTTTAGATGACTCTCACTCCCGAGTGGACCTCTCTCCATTTGGACTCCACCCATCTCTGGATCTTTGGGAAACTAGAAGGGAGAGACCCAAATGGGCTACTGCCCCTAGACCCAGGAAGAGCAAAAACATTCAGCCACAGAAACACACGTTCTCATTTGGAAGCCTCAGAAAGACAGAATGTGGTCACCACTGTCCTTCAGAGCTTTTGAAAACACAGTCATGGTCAAGAAAGAGCTTGCTTTGTCCTAAAGCACATGGATTTGTGTTCCAGCACCTCGAACCTCTCAGGGCTTCTGCCATGTCATCCGGGAGATTCTGCTCAAATCCAAACAACAGTGAGGAGCTGTTACCCCGCATGGCTGGCAGCTCGGAGCGCTTTGCTCACCCCACACAGCTGCTTCACTGGGCACCCAGCCAGGGCTGGTTTCTCTTTCTCTCATGCTCTCAAAATGTTCTTTGTTTCTGATAATGACGATTAATAATAATATTGACATGAGGGTTTCTCTGGTGGTGCACTGGTTAAGAATCCGCCTGCCAATGCAGGGGACATATGTTTGAGCCCTGGTCCGGGAAGATCCCACATGCCGCGGAGCGACGAAGTCCATGGGCCACAACTACGGAGCCTGTGCTCTAGGCCCGTGCACCACAACTACTGAGCCCACGTGCCACAACTACTGAAGCCCGTGCGCCTAGTGTCCGTGCTCTGCAACAAGAGAAGCCACCGTGATGAGAAGCCCGTGTACCACAATGAAGAGCAGCCCCCACCCACTGCAACTAGAGAAAGCCCGCACGCAGCAACGAAGACCCAACGCAGCCAAAAATTTAAAAAATAAATAATTTTTTTTAATGTTAAAAAGAAAAAGAATAATATTTACATGAACAAGCCTCTCATTGTGCCAAAAGATCTCTAAGTGCTTTAGACCCAGTCTGCCACAAATTCAGGGCCAGAGTGGAGCATCTGGAGTGGTCCCTGAGAGGAGCCAACTGGTACCTCGTAGAGAGCACAGAACAGAAGGGACACTTTCCATCCACAGGACAGTGTGAGTGATCAGCTCCAGCTGAAAAAGAGCACCTGGGAACACTGTAGGGGGTGTGTGCAAACTAAAAATGCTATGCTCCAAGGCAGCTCCCAGTGGTAAAGAAGCCAGGTGGCTGTTGCCTTTGGGCTGCCACTCTTCCTCTCCACCTGCTTTTGAACTTTACATTCTGATTGTCTTTGGGGGGTTGGGCTCCACCTCACTGAACACAGTTGGATGGAATTCTTGCTCAAGGTGCCTTGCCCTCTCTAGCCAGGGAGTGGGCAGGTGACCCCATAGAGGTCAGACGCCCAGTCCCTTCCTAACTGGAATTATGTAAGAGGGATGAAGACACTGATGTTAGTTGAAGCTGATTAATTCCAGCAGCAAAGTCTAACGAAACCCAAATAGTTCCTGCTACCAAGACTCTTTATTGTTTTCTTTTTTTCTTTGTCTGGTTGTTTACTTGTTGTTTGTTCATATTGCTTTGTTTTGTGCTGTTTTGTTGTTGTTGTTGTTTAATCTTGTGACCTCCTCAAAGAGCTTATATATTTTAAAATTTGTATTTATTAATTTTTGTTTCGTTTAGCCAGAGGACATTTCTGTTGCTTGCACCAAAAAGCTCTAACTGATATAAAATAGTTACATGCTTTTGGAAACACTAGGGAGATATTTTATCCTTACTTGTTTGGGACTGTATTGATATAATATAGTATGCAGTTAAAAGTTAGGATGAATGTCCATTTGCTAGAGGTAGCAGTTTCAGAAGCATAGGGTCACCCCTGTTAGGTGACTATGTGCAGGAGATGGTGCCTGATGTCACCAAACTTCAAAGTGGTTGACAACTGCAGAGAAGCTTACTTGGGCTTCATTGCCCTTTAGACACATGCTAAATCAAAACAAAAATCGGACTCCAAAATGAACTTCACAGTTTATATGGAGTATGGGTGAATTCCAGCCCAGCACTTGAACCACTGTGGCTTAAGACCTCGGAGACAAGATAACTGAAGCAGCAGTTCAATGCGCTGACTTCCACAGATGCTTGATGTCCCCCCACTGGCCTGTTCAAGCCACAGCAATGGCCTGTGATGGCACTTCTCAGCCACTCTGAACCAGAACATTTCACCCAGTGGACCCTCTGGCTAATAGAAGTGCTAAGTAGAAAGCTGACCAGTTCCAAGTGTGCATACAGTAAAGTCTATAAAACAAGGAATGCTGGTGCTTCAAACTTCTAACACTACTATCAGCAAATGTTCACTTCTTCAAACAGGAATTTTGATTCTTCATGGAAGGAAATGTGCAGAGGTAGAATTGGAGGTTTGCTTCATTGACAAGAAGCATCTTAATTGCTATCACATAACTGAAAACATCTTTCATATAGGTTGCTAAGAGTAAATAAAATTTCTGCTCCAAAATTTTGAGTTCATGCTAGGTATGGAAATTCAGCCTGGTCTAAATTTGTTTCTTACTAATCATAACCAAACACATCCTAATTTATGGATAAGATCAATCAAAAGCTAATACGGGTAGTGTATTAATTTGCTAGGACTGCCATAAAAAAATACCACAAACTGGGTGGCTTAAACAACAGGAATACTAAGATCAGGAACAAGACAAGTTTGCGCACTCTCACCACTATTATTCAACATAGTTTTGGAAGTTTTAGCCACAGCAATCAGAGAAGAAAAGGAAATAAAAGGAATCCAAAACAGAAAAGAAGAAGTAAAGCTGTCACTGTTTGCAGATGACATAATACTATACATAGAGAGTACTAAAGATGCTACCAGAAAACTACTAGAGCTAATCATTGAATTTGGTAAAGTAGCAGGATACAAAATTAATGCACAGAAATCTCTTGCATTCTTATACACTAATGATGAAAAACCTGAAAGAGAAATTGAGGAAACACTCCCATTTACCATTGCAACAAAAAGAATAAAATAGCTAGGAATAAACCTGCCTAAGGAGACAAAAGACCTGTATGCAGAAAACTATGACACTGATGAAAGAAATTAAAGATGATACAAACAGATGGAGAGATGGACCATGTTCTTGGATTGGAAGAATCAATATTGTGAAAATGACTATACTACCCAAAGCAATCTACAGATTCAATGCAATTCCTATCAAACTACCAATGGCATTTTCCACAGAACTAGAACAAAAAATTTCACAATTTTTATGGAAACATGAAAGAACCCGAATAGCCAAAGCAATCTTGAGAAAGAAAAACGGAGCTGGAGGAATCAGGTTCCCTGACTTCAGACTATAATACAAAGCTACGGTAATCAAGACAGTATGGTACTGGCACAAAAACAGAAATATAGATCAATGGAACAAGATAGAAAGCCCAGAGATAAACCCACGCACATATGGTCACCTTATCTTTGATAAAGGAGTCAAGAATATACAATGGAGAAAAGACAGCCTCTTCGATAAGTGCTGCTAGGAAAACTGGACGGCTACATATAAAAGAATGAAATTAGAGTACTCCCTAACACCATACACAAAAAATAAACTCAAAATGGATTAAAGACCTAAATGTAAGGCCAGACATTATAAAACTCTTTGAGGAAAACATAGGCAGAACACTCTATGACTTAAAACATAGCAAGATCCTTTTTGACCCACCTCCTAGAGAAATGGAAATAAAAACAAAAATAAACAAATGGGACCTAATGAAACTTAAAAGCTTTTGCACAGCAAAGGAAACCATAAACAAGACCAAAAGACAACCCTCAGAATGGGAGAAAATATTTGCAAATGAAGCAACTGACAAAGAATTAATCTCCAAAATATACAAGCAGCTCATGCAGCTCAATATCAAAAAAACAAACAACCCAATCCAAAAATGGGCAGAAGACTTAAACAGGCATTTCTCCAAAGAAGATATACAGTTTGCCAGCAAACACATGGAAAGATGCTTAACGTCACTAATCATTAGAGAAATGCAAATCAAAACTACAATGGGGTATCACCTCACACCAGTCAGAATGGCCATCATCAAAAAATCTAGAAACAATAAATGCTGGAGAGGTTGTGGAGAAAAGGGAACCCTCTTGCACTGTTGGTGGGAATGTAAATTGATACAGCCATTATGGAGAACAGTATGGGGGTTCCTTAAAAAACTAAAAATAGAACTACCATACGACCCAGCACCCCCCACTACTGGGCATATACCCTGAGAAAACCATAATTCAAAGAGAGTCATGTACCACAATGTTCATTGCAGCACTATTTACAATAGCCAGGGCACGGAACCAAGCTAAATGTCCACTGACAGATGAATTGATAAAGAAGATGTGGCACATATATACAATGGAATATTACTCAGCCATAAGAAGGAATGAAATTGAGTTATTTGTAGTGAGGTGGATGGACCTAGTGTCTGTCATATAGAGTGAAGAAAGTCAGAAAGAAAAAAACAAATACCATATGCTAACACATATATATGGAACCTAAAAAAAAATGGTTATGAAGAACTTAGAAGCAGGACAGGAATAAAGCTGCAGATGTAGAGAATGGACTTGAGGACACAGGGAGGGGGAAGGGTAAGCTGGGACGAAGTGGGAGAGTGACATGGACATATATACACTACAAAATGTAAAATAGCTAGTGGGAAGCAGCCGCATAGCACAGGGAGATCAGCTCACTGCTTTGTGACCACCTAGAGGGGTGGGATAGGGAGGGTGGGAGGGAGACGCAAGAGGGAGGAGATATGGGGATATATGCATATGTATAGCTAATTCACTTTGTTATAAAGCAGAAACTAACACACCATTGTAAAGCAATCATACTCCAATAAAGATGTTAAAAAAAAACTACTATGTATAAAATAGACAAGCAACAAGGGCATATTGTATAGCACAGGGAAATATAGCCATTATTTTGTAATAATTTTAAATGGAGTATAATGTATAAAAATACTGGAAAAAAAAAGCAAATCATTGCAAAGTTTCAATGATACAGAGCTTAGCACAAATGTCTGGCACATAGTAAGTGATCAGTAAATATTAGCTATTGTTCATCCAAATAAAAACAGGAATTTATGTTCTCACAGTTACAAGTCCAAGACCAAAGTGTTGGCAGGTTTAAGACCTTCTCAGACCTCTCTGCTTGGCTGCAAAAAAATTTCTTGCTGTGTCCTCACATGGTCTCTTCTCTGTGCTCACAGATCCCTTGTGTCTCTCTGTTCTGTGTGTTCTAATCTTCTCTTCTTATAAGGACACTAGTCAGGTTGGATCAGGGCCCCTCCTAACCCATTTTAATTTAAATGCTTCTTTAAAGGCTCTCTCTCCAAATAACAGCCACATTCTGAGCTACTGGAGCTTGAAATTCCAACATATAATTTGTGTGTGGGGAAGGTTAACAAAATTAAACCCATAACAACATATGAAATACTAAAAGAACTCAGTATCGTGAACTAATATCTAGGATCCTGAAATTCAAACTTTTGTCCAAAAAGAAAGTTTGAATTATCATTCATGGACCAATCGCATTAACACGTTGTTCAGTTGTAGTGAACAAGTAAATGACCCAGATGAGAAATTCTGTAGATCTTGTCGTTCATCACTGACCAGCCTCTCTGCAGTCCAGAGAAACTTCAGTCATTATGAAAGTCAAATGAAATTAAAGCAACTTCTTTAAGTGAGCCTAGAGTTCTGCATTTAAAAACTCCTCTCTGCCTTGTATTAAACATTTAAACCATATCCTTTAAAGGCACTTATGAGCGATTTTGTCTTTATAACTTTATTTTCAATATTCTGAAAAGGCAGGGGGAAAAGGTATTTTGAATTAGTCCACATTCGGATGGAGTTTCCTCTTTTTAGCTTAAGCAAAATACGCTATAATTTTTAACAGCCATAAGTGATCATTTTCAATTACTGACCAGCCGTTCCCCCAGCCCCGAGTTTGCCTTCTAGAATGAGGCCTAATTCAGTGCCTGAAGAAAGACCTGAACTAAGAAAAACCAAAAACCGAATAAACAAAAATTTAATCCTCCTAATAAAAGAAAAAAGAAGTAGAAAATATACATTCTCTGATTTAGCAAAATAGAGAGAACAATTAGGAATGATGTTCCCATGACATGGAAACCAGAAATGGAGACCAAACAGATACAGGGAGAGAAATTTTCAAACTAATCTGGCCTGCATAGTATTGTAATTTACCCAATCCACATAAAAGTTACCGTGACAGAAAAGGCGATATTAATCATCAGAAATAAAAGGAAGAGCCCAAATTATCTATTTACTTTATTACATTTTTGTAAGGGGTATATTATATCAACTTTGGAAGTTACATTCTATATACTTAACTTTTAGTTGATGCTAACAGAGACATACATGTGTGTTCATTATGTTAGTAAATACTCAACCACAAGGAAACCAGAAATGCGACAGATGTTTATACCTTGGGCAGTGCCTCTAAACTACAGTGATAAAGAAAGAAGTCACTGAGGTTAGACGTCACATATGGGACATTTTCGTGACAAACCTCCAAACTTCTACAGACAAAAGCACGGAAGAATTACAGATTGACAAATAAGTGTAATTGTAGTGGTTTATGCATCATTTCGGTTTTGTTACTTCTCCTTCTCGTAATTCAGAAACAGCACCCGAGAAGATAAACCAGGGGTAAGTGTGGGGTGGTGTTAATAGTTGGGCCCCCTGGCTTTCCACATGCATCAACTCAAACCAAACTCAGGTAGTTCTCACTGCTGTCCTCTCTGTGCTCTATGTACACACACACACACCCGATTTGATCCATAAATGTGATGGTAGAAAGAGCTGAATTCAATATGCCCAAGACATCTTTTGATTCGACTTTACTCCTTAGCTAGAATTATCAGGTATACAGTAATCTGCTTTTCTATGTTTTTAATTTGATTGGGCTGCTGTGAGATTTACAGAGTGTCTTTTCTCAGATATAGAAAGTTTGTACATCATGTTTTAATGTTGAAATTGCTGTGGCCCTAACAACTCCTCTTGGAAGTTTTGGAGAATGGTGGTGGAGAGGGACAAACATCAAGTCATTTCTTTTCCTTATGTCTTAAACTTTAATGGGGCAAAGTGAGAGTTATTGCTACGGGTGTGGTTTCTTCATCTTCATCTCACCAAAGCATACCTGGTGCCTCTACTTCATTCTTCCACTAAATGTGTTTCTACTAAACCTAACTGCAATAAATTGATACGTTGAGAACGCCTAACTGATTAATGACTATGGCTGTATGTAACAGCGAAATCAGAAAATTACACAAGATGATTCTGGATCAATTTGGTAAGGACAAGGGGAAGCATAGCAAATCAGTAAGCCAGTAGGCACATGGAAAAGACACTGAGTCATCTAGCCACAGAAATTACACCTTATTTTAGTGATTTTTCTCACATAAATTCTTGTTTGTGGCACCCAGTCCAATAGAGATGGGTTTCATCAAATTCTTTGTTGCCAAAATTAGAAAGCAATTTCTTTAAGCACAAAAATTGCAGAACTTGAAAATATTTATTTGCAACATTTATCCCCAAGGATCATGAGAGCAGCAGAGTTGTGAATGCCAGTTGGGGAAGTGAACTGGAGAACTGGCTTTCTTCCCTCACCAAAAAGAGAAATGACAGGATTACTCATATGTGCAGTCAGATTCTCTGTCTCACCTCCAAATGATTTGGCAGTTCCAAGACCTGGCCTAGAGTTCACTGATCACACTTCCTGATTCCATAATGAATATTCAAGAGGAAGAGAATTGCATGTAGCTTCCCATCCATCTGTGATGGAATAAGTGGTAGGAGAAAAGACCCAAGAACCTTTTGACTTTTTGTTGACTCTTCTCTGTTAATCCAGTAATGCAATACCCCAAGACTTTGTGTATCGATTGTTACGGGTCTATAAGCTTGGTCTCTAGAAGTGCTTGGCCCATGTTATTTCCACTCCGACTATTAGTTCGGAATTCTCTTGCAGACCAGTGCTCTTTTGAACCTTACAGATGGAGAGTCAGGATGTGTCTAAGTTTGGGGCCATTTTTAGTCTGTCCCTATTCATCATATCTGTTACTGAGCCAGAAGGAGGCTTGGGTGATTAGCAAGCTCTCCTGGGCTTAACACCAAGTTCTCTTGTATTTCTCCAAGTAAGGAAAGGTAGTTAACTGTATCTCGGAATGAAAGCATTGAACCAAACTCCACAGCACACAAGAGCAGAACTTCAGGCTGTACTCCCCGTAAAAGATCTTGCTGGGAACCGGGAGGCTCGTGACATTGTGGGATAAATAAAGTTCACCTGCCTTTGTTGTCAACTTTATATGAACATTGTAGAGGAAAAGTAATTTCTTATTTTTATATTAAGATACATGTATGATAGGGCTTCCCTGATGGCGCAGTGGTTGAGAGTCCACCTGCCGATGCAGGGGACACGGGTTCGTGCCCCAGTCCGGGAAGATCCCACATGCCGCGGAGCGGCTGGGCCCGTGAGCCATGGCCGCTGAGCCTGCGCGTCCGGAGCCTGTGCTCCGCAACGGGAGAGGCCGCAGCGGTGAGAGGCCCGCGTACTGCAAAAAAAAAAAAAAAAAAAAAAAAAAAAATGAGTATTACCAGGACTTTGCTGGAAATTTTTAGGAAAGAACTTAAAAGCTATCTTGGGACTATGATGTGCCATCTCCACCCTGACGTGAGGTCACTTTACTCAAGCTTCTAACAACAGGAAGGCAACAGTTCAGAGGGCTTTTATGGCAAGTTCTTCCAGACACCAAACTAAACTCAGTTTCATGTGACTTGCATACCTTCGTCCAAAAGTTTGCCCTCAGAGAAACATGGCACAAGTCTGTTGTACCTTCCTCCCTAGATCTCGTGCTCTCTTTCTGTGCCAGATATCCCCAGGTCCTCTGAGATGTCCACACGTGACATGCTTTCCAGAACTTTCCTCCAAGGCGCATCTTGGTTCATACACATCTCCAAGATGTTCTTGTTAGTATCTGATAGTAACAAAGTCCAGTGACTAGGTCTCTATAATTCTGCTACTGGCATGTGTCTGGATGAGCCCCTGTTCAATGTTAGCTCATACCTCCACTCAGGCTTGACATATTCCCGAGCCCAGTCAAAGCAACGGACTGTGATGATAGTGCTGGGAATAAGATAAGGAAATAAAGCATGGCCCCTGATCTTCAAAAGAAAAAGAATGGAGTGGAAGGTAGGGTAAGTGGATAAGAAAAGGAAAGGAAGAGGAGGGGAAGAAACAGGAAGAAGTGTAGATGGATCTGTGGGGATTTTCTTCCATCAAAACCACATTTTCTTTATGAGTCTTCCATTTCTGCCTGTAATAACATTTCCCCTGTCACATATGAAAACCACTGTGAGACACACACACACCCTTCCCTCATCTCACCTTTAACCCCTTTCTAACTGCTGCCCCATCATTCTCTTTCCTTTATTCAAGAGTGCAGGTTATTCTCACCATCTCCATTTCTCCAAACCTCTTCCCCCTTAACCTTTAGCAATTTGCCTTTTCCTCCATTTCTCCCCAAGAAGCTACACTTGCCAATGTCATTGGTAATCTAGCTTTGGATAAATCCAATGAAATATTTTACCCCTTTTATCCCGTTTGTCATTTTGGCAGTATTGGGCACTATTGGTCAATGCCTCCTCCTGAAAACTGTCCACACCTTTAACTCCTGTGCTATTAACTTTCTTTGTTGACCTCCCGCCCTCCTGGGTGTCCTCTCCTTTTCTTTTGCAATCTCTCTTTACTAACCACTACTGGATTGCTTTCCTTCAGACTTCAGCTCTTAGCTCTCCTCTTCATTTACTCTCCACCTGCTTCCTTGGAGACCATAGTCACTTCTTGGGCTTCAACTTCAACCTAAGCTGATTGCTTTCATGCCTTGGAACTAAATCTATATTTCCAGCCAGTCTAAGGGTGGGAAAAGCTTGAGGTCCATTCAAATCTTGTATCAGACTTAGAAGTAACTTTTGCAAACAAAAGCCCAAACAGAACCCAAGATAAAGGACAATTATTAAAGCAGGGCCAGTGCAGGGGGTTTGTTGAGTTTCATAACGTCAACTATCATGAAAATCCAAATAGGTAAGTGTTGAGCAGCTGATTCAGGGACAAAGCCAAAGAGAGACTGGAGAACAGGGCCATGGAATCTGGGATAACAGGAAAGGGCTCAGTTATTGTGAGCATGGTGTGTAAGTAAGAACTGCAAAAATAACCTCAGAGCTAGTCTAGTAGCATGGCCGGAAATATGGATAAAAGATTACTTATATTCCTACCTAAGGCCAAAGAAATTCAAGGGGCATGCTAGTGGGCAAAACACCAGACGCATGGATTCTGTAGTCAGAGTTAGAGCCTGAGGGGGTCTAAAATTTGGGCAGGTCGTTAACATTATGTATTCATGAAATTCCAAGTATAGAATTTTACATTCGCCCTTGTTAAATTTTATCTCATTGGTTTCTGCCTAGAGTTCTAGATGTCAAAATAATTCTGAATCAGTTCTCGCATCTGTCACTTTAGCTCTTTTTTTGTCACTCAGCTTTGTATCATCTGCAAATTTTATGTGGCCTTCTATATCCTGAGCCAGACAATTGATGAAATGTTGAAGTCAGCCAAGAACGAAGCCATGTGATATTCCTCTTCAGCATTTCCTCCTGTTGATACCAACCTATTAACCAACACTTTTTGGAAGTTCTTATTCAGCCAGCCACAATTCCACCTGACTGTCCAAACACCCAACCAACAGTCCATGATTGTGTTTACGAAGCTATCGGCAGAGTCTTTGGCAAGTGCTCTTTTGAAATTAAGACAGGCTTTTCTAAAGGTTTCCCCCAGTGTTTCCTGATCCACCAATCTAGGACTGTATATAATGAAAAAAAAAAAAAAAGAAAAAGAGGATGATTATGAGTTTGGCATGACTTTCCCTAGTGAGTCACTGCTTCCTCTTCTCTGCTCACAAGCCATCTGTTTAATTATTCTATTTTAGAAGATTTCCCTACAATAAAATCAGATTTGCCAGTGTGTCATTTGCAGAATTCCTCTTTTTCGAAAACTGGAAGAGCATTTGTTCACCACTAATCTCCTGGCCCTGCTTTCATCCTCTGGGGTCAGATGGTTCAAAGATTCCCGATGGTGACTCTGAGCTCACATACAAGTTTGTTCATTTTAGTTCTTATAAAGTGAAGTCATCGGAAATTCCTAAACACTCTTAATATTTTCCTGCTTACCTTAAACTTTTCTTGCCATCTTATGATGAGATTATAGAACAAACCACTTTTATTAGCATTCTCCCTGTGACCAGTTAGAATCTCATCATCTGTCCCAAGCAATTGGACTTTGCCCATCCTATTGGCTCTGAACATCACATATCCACCCTCTATCCTTATTCATCTTCTCAGACCTCTGCTAATTTTGAGCTTTAGTCTCCTGACAGTATATTCTTACCATATTCTGGTTGCCCCAGATGCTTCTCCAGCAAGTCCTTTTTAAGAATGATTTTGTTCCAAGGCTTCCTGTGTAGCCACACCAATCCATGCTCCTCCACTATTCTGAATGCCACAAATCCCTCTTTAAAAATCTTTCTCCCTAAAATAGCATTACAGCATTGACTTAATACCCAGATCTTATTTAATCCTCTTGGGTCTCTTTCCACCCAAAGTGAGTGTCAGATTAGCCAGGAACCCACTGAGCTTACTTGTGTTGGTGAGTGACACGTACCTGTCCAAGATGCACTTTGGTAGAAAGGAATATCCCTTTTATTTCCAATCCAAATCCTTCCCCATAATCTCTTCTCATACCCCTTCCAAATTCACCCCAAATCCTATCTCCAAAGTGGAAACTTGCAGGATTGCTTTGTTCCTAACTACTTTTTAATTCTTTTTCAGGTGGCTTTTCTCATTGTAAGTCATTAGCCTGAGGAGAGAACTCCATTCCTGGGCAAGAAGGACATTGCTTTTTTTTTTTTTTTTTTGACCGTACGCGGGCCTCTCACTGTTGTGGCCTCTCCCGTTGTGGAGCACAGGCTCCGGATGCGCAGGCTCAGCAGCCATGGCTCACAGGCGCAGCCGCTCCGCGGCATGTGGGATTCTCCCGGACCGGGGCACGAACCCGCGTCCCCTGCATTGGCAGACGGACTCTCAACCACTGTGCCACCAGGGAAGCCCGGACATTGCTTTTTAATTAAGATCTCTGGTTCTGACTCTAAGTTCCTGGCTTGTGTGTTCTGCTGTGATCTTTAAGAACACAGAATCTTGACAGTATCTGTTTATACAGCCCTTGTTTTCACATACCTCAATGACCCACACATATTCTTCTAAATCTACACATTCAGTACATTCTGTTTCTCCTAACTCAATCTTCAGAATGGTCTCAAATTTATATAAATACTTCAATTTAGCTTTGTAAGTCTTCCAAACAAATAAATTTTATATAATTTAATACTTTTCCCTCTCCCAATTGGATAGATTTTTTTTCTTCTGTTAATACTATCCTTCATATCAAGTTTAAACCAGATGGGAAGCCAGATTCTCTGAGAGAATATATTTTCTAGAATGTTCTTTCTTAAAAAAGAAACCTTTTATTTTCCTGAAAAAAAGGTTTGATATCGGATTGTAAGTAGTGGCCTTTGCATTTATTTCCTACAAGTCACCCTACTGAATCTAAGAAAATGTAGGTATTTTATCTGGCTTATCAGTTGGATTTCAGCCATATCTCTCCTTGTCTGTCCTACAGATTTCGGACTTGCCAGCCCTCAAAATATATAACTTACACACACACACACACACACACACACACACACACACACACACTAATCTCCTATTGGTTCTGTTTCTTGGAGAGCCCTGACTGATACCGATTTTGATACAGCCACAACTCCAGATCCTTAATGAAAAAGTACTTCCCTGTCAGTGAAAATGATCAATTCCTGAATTAAAATATATCTTACTTTCTGTTAGAAGATGGTCCAAAGCTACACACAAGCACAAGGCTTGCTGGGACTCCAGAGGTGAGAAAGGGAGACAAGAGTTGCCACCGAGAGAGGATGGCCAGCCGTGCATGAAACATCCACTTCGAGCTGGGCTGGCATCCATCTGGGGTGGGAGGGGTGGGAGTGGTGTGCCTTCCGAGATGTGTCCTAGTTAAAGGCAGAGAGATACACACACATCAGAGTAAGAGCCTCACAGAAATCATTTGAGTGGGGCAGTGCAGGGCTGTGTTCAGAGCTGAAGGAGAGTAGGACCAAAACCCCAGAGGCAAAGAGAAGTGAACTCAGGGCAAACTAGCCTCCACGGTGGGGTGCAGGTAGGGAGCAGGGGGCCTAGACCTAGTGTTGAAACTGAGCAGGACCCTGTGGGGCTCATGGGCACAAAAACCCTTCTGTGTCCCCCATTTCTTGATTACAGGAAATAGGCTTCTTTCAGCCTCCCGTGACCTTCCCTGACTTCCAAAGGGCAGATTCAAACAGTTGCTAATTAGGGGAAGGTGGGGATGCAGAGATAAGGGAGGAACAGTCAAGACACAACAGTGCAGGCTTGGGGCAGCGTCCTGGTTCCCCCTCAAGAGGTACACAGAACAACATCTTTGAGCTGTTTTGCAGATACTGAAACCTCCACCAGGTGGGAGAAGTTGACCACATGCTGCCCACAAGCACGTGGACCCCAGATCGGTTGGAACCAGGAGGTTGAGGATGCCAACTCCCACCTACCTCACCACCAACCAATCAGAAGAATGTCCACATGACCACGGCCTCTTTGAATGATTACTATAAAACTCCTCACTACCTCCTCCAAGTGCGGACACAGTTTTGAGGGCATTAGCTCGCTGCGGCCCCCTTTGCCTGGCAAAGCGATAAAACTATACTTTTCTACGTCTCCTGAAACTCTGTCTCTGAGATTTAATTCAATGCCGGGGTACAGAGGCTGGATTTGGCTTCGGTGTGGGATTTTGAAACAGGCTAGGAGATTATCTTTGAATTTACAGACACTGTCTCTAACCCTGCCTTACATCCTTATCCTTTAATAAAGGAGATACTAAATCAATACAGGCCAGAGTCTCAGTGGTTCAGACTGGGGAGACCTGAGCCTGCTGGTAGCAGGTTATGTTAGCTGGAGCTGGGTGAAGCTGGGGCAGGAGCTAGGGGAGATGACGGATGCTTCTCATGCTGCACATTTAGTCCAAATTTCCAATTTGTGCAGGAATGGAACAATTCGAGATTGCATGTTTTTAGAAACATCTTCCAATTCAAAATTATAATAAAATTTAAAATCACGTGATTTAGCTTTTTGGCTTTGAACAAATTCATTTCAATGCTTTTCTTTGCTGAATTATTAGGCCAATAACTCTATTTACTCAAGCTTTTCCATTTTCATTTGAAAAACTATATAAGCATACTTAAAATTTTTTCATTCTTCTTTCTCCTAAAGATTTTTAAAACAAAATTAAACACATTCACATTTTCTTGTGTCTCTGCTTTAACAGAGATTTCTCACTCAAATATTTATTTATTTGTACCAACATTTGGGAACTACCTACTGGTTCGTGACACCGCATCTGGTGTTGAAAGTGACTTGTCCAACATTTCAAACATCATCCCTCCCAAACAGATTAAATGCCCCCTGTTTATCATTCCCCAGTCTCCTTATTAAAATGTACTTTAAAAGGCATTACTCTTTAATCCTTAGGAAATGTGGATATCAGCTGGCTTTGAATCAGATTATCCCTACTGTTACAAAAACACATCTGTCAAAATCTCCAACAAAGATGCCACATAATCAGTAGGCATTGTGCAGATATAGCTGTATTAAAACTCTTTGACCAAATCGAGAGACTCTTTACTCTTCTCCACTTTCTTTCATCTCTTTTATCATTTGAGTGTTTTATCAGCCTTTTAACGGGTCTTTCTCACACCTTGATATACCCCCAGATTTTTTACCACTTTCCTCCCCAGATCACTCTGTGTTGAACTGTATTGAGTATGACTCTCCATCATTGTTGAATTGAAGCTGCATTCCGCTTTTGTTAGCGTTGTATGTGGCCACCCACATCAGTGTTCAATCTACCCACTGCCTTCTGCTAGTGATTATACTGGCCTATACTGGGGACCTGGTCTCTCACTGATATGACCCCAATTTCCTTTCTTAAACCCCCCAAGTCGAAAGCCCCCCAGACACAAACACAGGTGTGTATTCATCCACCTTCACAGTGGCCTCCAAGCTGCCTCCCCTGGGAAGGGCCTTCTCTTCATCCAGCTGGATGAGGCCATGTGGCCACACCAGTCCCCTTCTGGTGACCCCTCACCACACCCCGGCTCTCGGAAGGAGGTCTCCAAGCAGCCTGGCTTCCCCTGGGCATTTATTGTATCCATGGGCCTTGTGCCTCATTCTGCCAGCTAGCCTTCCTGGTTTGAGGGCAATAAATGCTTGCAAATATTTTTACTGTCTAAATTCACTGTAGGGAAAGAGTCTGCAGGGTTTTTCCTAACTAAAGTGGGCAATACTTATTTTACTACAGACTTTGTCATTTCCCTCTTTTCTGAAATTTCATGACCATCCTTTAACAAAGGCGGGTTTCGCCCTCCAGGGAGTCTGCCGCACCTGGCGTTGCACCCACCTGGTCCAGGAGCAAGCGTCCTCAGTATCTTTCAACCACCCAGATGCTGGTTTCCCGGTAAACCCTTAATTCCTTCTGTTGTCAGAATCAGTTTAAGGGACCCCAGAGACTTCCCCCTTGCCTTTCTGTTCCCATTTTCTGAGAAACTTCACCAGTCTTATTTCTCATTTTTATTTTGAGATGCTCTTGAGTTCATCTTTTATTCTCAGTTGTTTTAACCATATTTTATGCTCTTTGTTTCTTGACATGTTCTTGTATATCTACAGGTAAAACTTTGGTGAGGGATCACAAGGCATGATGCCTGTCAGAGGGCTCATGGGACACCGGTTCACAATTTGGTGATTGGAGTCATCAGAGGGTAGAATTCCAGGAAGGAAACTTAAAGATCAGCTCCACTGGAAGCCTTTTCAACATAAGATAGACACTTTCTAATTTATTTTCTAACCTCAGCTACTTGTGCAATTTCATGTCAGCCAAAGGCATTTTATTTGAAGCACCTTTTCAGTTCTTTAGCTTCTTTCTTTTCTCGGTGATCCTTCCTTGCTTCTCTTCTTGACGGTCTTCTTCATCTCTATGGTGTGCAGCTTTCCAGAGCCACATTCCTGGGTTTGAATCCTAGCTCGAACTCGTACCAGCTTGCGACCTGGGGGGACTTCTGTGCCTCAGCTTTTTAATCTATAAAATGGGGATCACGGGCTTATCTGGTGGCGCAGTGGTTGAGAGTCCGCCTGCCGATGCAGGGGACGCGGGTGCGTGCCCCAGTCCGGGAAGATCCCACATGCCGCGGAGCGGCTGGGCCCGTGAGCCATGGCCGCTGAGCCTGCGCGTCCGGAGCCTGTGCTCCGCAACGGGAGAGGCCACAGCAGTGAGAGGCCCGCCTACCGCAAAAAAAAAAAAAATGGGGATCACAATAGAACCTACCTCAGGTAGACCTTTCAGGAAGATAAAAGGAATATGTGTATGTAAAGTACTTCAAACAAAGCATTGAACATCTTCTATATGTCAGTTATTACGGTTATTATTTTCAATATCTCTTATAACTCCTCTATGCACTGAAAGCTAACCATAGCTCATATGCTTTTATTTCACTACCTTTGAATTATTATTTCTTGTGCTTAGCATGGTCTCCATATTTCTGAAATCCCCAAAAATATTCCAAGGAGAAATCAATGATGGATATTAAGCAATCTGAAAAGTATAACTTCTTTCTTTATGTTTCATAAATAAGGTCAACACGTTCATGAAAAGCGCTCCATCACTTCAGTTTAGCATCTTCCTCTATCTGTCATTATGTAAGTAGTTATGTCAGTAATTTATGTAAGTACTTATATAAATCTTTATATTAGCAGATAGAGTCACAGTTAATATTGGAGACATCCAGAACTTAAGAAGGTGAAACTCTAACCTTGTGGGTTGACTTCAGGAAGGACCTCATGGAGCACAAGAATTCATCCTCTGTGCCACTGTGAGAGACAGGATGCTGAAATGACAGTGGATTTAATCCAGATGGGCAGCCCTTATGTTCTTATACCATGTGATTATGTCTTGTAAGGAAAGATAGTTTCATTGCTGCTTTCTTATGTAAATCATCCAATTATTTAAAATTTATCATCAGTCTTGTCACCTCTCCTATCATTTCTTATATAATTCCCACCACCTCCAAAGGATCTTTTTCTTGAAGCTTGAGAATAAAAGTCTATTTCCACTACAAACTCTTTCTTTCACTTATTTTACAGATCTATTTACTAACTTCGCGTTCAGCACCCTCCACTTGACATCTAACACCAGGCATCTTCCAGCTGGAATTCTCAAGATTTCACACACCTTTTGTATGTGGGAGAAAAAATATAAGGTGGAAAGGCTTATATATCCAACTCCTTCTTACCCTTTAAATCAGGTTTTTTAATAAAACTTAGGAATCAACTGTGGGGCTTGTTAGTGCAGGTTCTTGGTACTACTCTCAGCCCGGGGAGTCAGCTAACTTTATTCAGCACTGCAGGTGAATCTGATGCAGGTGGTTCATGACCACACACTTTGACAAACTCCGCCTCGGGTAAACAGTCTAATCAGACCTATGCTCACAGATGTTATATTGTAGTTTAAAGACCCAACTCGGACCTTTCCTCCGAGCTGCAGATCCATCTATCTCCATTTGGGTCTCCCATAGGCAGTCCCAACACAAAGCGTTCAATGCTGTACTCACTACCCTGCTGCTCAGACCAGCTCTTCTGAGCCCTCCATGTCAGCTGGTGCAATGACCATGTTCGGCCACCCAAGCTAAAACTTTGGATGTTGTCCACACTTCTCCATGTCCTTCTCCCCCAAACACCATCAACCACCTGGTGCTGTTCATTTTAGCTCCTGAAATTTTCTTGAATCAGTCCTTTCTTCTGCATATCCACAGAGGTGACATCACTCCAGGTCTGCATCACTCTCTCTGATGTATTGCAATTTCACCTGATTTATTTCAACAGACAGCTGAGTGCATCCAAGCTCCTCAAATAAACTTTCCCACTGATGCCAGAGTGATCTTCCTATAATCCAAATTTGATCATGTAACCCACATTGCTTTCAGGTAATCTAAAGTCTAAGATGGCACTAAGGGGCTTCTAGGAGCTGGTTACTCCAAATCTCTTTCACCTAGTTTCCTACCAGTTCTTCCCAAAGACTAATGTTAAAACCATCTCTTTGAAACCAATAGAAATTTGGAAAGGAATAAGGAGCGCCAGAAATGGGAAATATATGGATAAATATAAATGGAGTTTCTCATTTTTAAGTTATTTAAAAGATAATTCACTGTTGAAACCAAAAAATATATGTATTCTATAGGCTTAAACAAATGTAGAAGTAAAATTTATAACACCACCAAGCATCAAGGGGGAAATCAGATATACACTGTTGTAAGTCTTTCTTATGAAATGAAGTGATATAACATATCTGAAGGTAAACTATGATTTTTTTTTTTTTTTTTTTTTAGCGGTACGCAGGCCTCTCACTGTTGTGGCCTCTCCCATTGCGGAGCACAGGCTCCGGACGCGCAGGCTCAGCAGCCATGGCCCACGGGCCCAGCTGTTCCACAGCATGTGGGATCCTCCCGGACCAGGGCACGAACCCGTGTCCCCTGCATCGGCAGGCAGACTCTCAACCACTGCACCACCAGGGAAGCCCTAAACTATGATTTTTTAAGAGACATATGGCAAACCTTAAAATAAAATAAAATAGTATAAGCCTATGGAGAAGACTAAAGGGAATATGAAAAATAATTTAAAAATGAGGCAGGCAAAAGCCAAAAAAAGGACAAATTAAACAAGTATAAAACAAATAATAAAATGGTAAATATCAACACAACTTTATCGATAATTACATTGGATACAAATGACTGAAGTACTACAATTAAGTGGTAGATTGTCATAATGAATAAAAAAGCAAGACCCAAATATATACTCTCTAGGAAGTCACCTAAACTATAATTACATAGCTAAGTAAAAGGAAAAGAGTGGAAATAGATATATAATGAAAACACCAATAAATTGGTGACAATATCAATAGTGAACAAAGTAAGCTATAGAATAAAGAATGTTATCACGAGTAAGAATGGTTTCACAATGATAACAGAATCAATTTGTCAAACAGGCAAAACAATCCTAGCAGTTTATACATCTAATTAAAGAGATTTAATATAAATGAAGCAAAGACTAATGTAAAGGGAGTAGAGAAATCCACAATTACAGTTGGAGATTTCAATACTGAAACTGCAAGAACTGTAACCAGAAATCAGTAAGCACACTCTTACCAGGCCAGTTGACCTAACTGACATTTACAGAACACTCCATCCAATAATAGCAGAATATATATTATTTTCAACTGCCTAAGGAAAATTCTTCAATATAGACCATATTCTGCACTATTAAAAATTTCTGAACAAATTTAAAAGAACTGAAATCATAAAGATTATATTATCTGACCACAAAGGACTTAAATTAGAAGTCTATAACAGAAAACTTTCTGGAAAACTAACCTCAAAGTATATGAAAATTTAAAAGTACCAGGGAAGAAGAAGAAATAAGACTTAAAGTTATAAAATATTTTGAATTAAATGTAGTTAAAGCAGTGCTTAGAACAAAATTTATACCCTGAAGTGCTTACATTGGAAAGGAACCGAGGTCTAAAATCAATCAGCTTACATCTCTTTAAGAAGATAGAAAAAGAAGAGCAGGTTAAACACAAGTAGAAAGAAAGAAAGAAAGAAAGAAAGAAAGAAAGAAAGAAAGAAAGAAAGAAAGAAAGAAAGAAAGAAAGAAAGAAAGAAAGAAGGAAGGAAGGAAGGAAAGAAGGAAGGATTAGAGCAGAAACCAATAAAATAGAAAATGGACCAAAGATAGAGAAATTCAATTAAACAAAAAAAAAGTTTAAGATTAATAAAATTGATAAACTCCTTTCTAAAGCAGTGTCTCTCTAACCTAGTGTTCATTAGAATCACCAGGAATGCTTGTTAAAACACAGATTGGGCTTTCCTGGTGGCACAGTGGTTGAGAGTCCACCTGCCAATGCAGGGGACATGGGTTCAAGCCCCGGTCCGGGAAGATCCCACACGCAGCAGAGCGGCTGGGCCCATGAGCCATTGCCGCTGAGCCTGTGCATCCAGAGCTTAAGGAACTTCTCTAGGCAAGAAACGAAAGAGAAGGAAAAGACCTACAAAAACAAACCCAAAACAATTAAGAAAATGGCAATAGGAACATACATATCGATAATTACCTTTAACATGAATGGATTAAATGCTCCAACCAAAAGACACAGGCTCAGTGAATGGATACAAAAACAAGACCCATATATATGCTGTCTACAAGAGACCCACTTCAGACCTAGGGACACATACAGCCTGAAAGTGAGGGGACGGAAAAAGACATTCCATGCAAATGGAAATCAAAAGAGAGCCGGAAGAGCAATTCTCCTATCACACAAAATAGACTTCAAAGTAAAGACTATTACAAGAGACAAAGAAGGACACTACATAATGATCAAGGGGTCAATCCAAGAAAAAGATATAACAATTGTAAATATTAATGGACCCAACATAGGAGCACCTCAATACATAAGGCAAAGGCTAACAGCCATAAAAGGGGAAATCAACAGTAACACAATAATACTAGGGGACTTTAACATCCCACTTTCACCAACGGACAGATCATCCAAAATGAAAATAAATAAGGAGACACAAGCTTTAAATAACACATTAGATAAGATGGAATTAATTGAAATTTATGGGACATTCCATCCAAAAACAACAGAATACACTTTCTTCTCAAGTGCTCATGGAACATTCTCCAGGATAGATCATACCTTGGGTCACAAATCAAGCTTCGGTAAATTTAAGAAAACTGAAATTGTATCAAGTATATTTTCTGACCACAACACTATGAGACTAGATATCAATTACAGGAAAACAATTTGTAAAAAATACAAACACGTGAAGGCTACACAATACGCTACTAAATAACCAAGAGATCACTGAAAAAAATCAAAGAGGAAATCAGAAAATACCTAGAAACAAATGACAAGGAAAACACGACAAACCAAAATCTTTGGGTTGCAGCAAAAGCAGTTCTAAGAGGGAAGTTTGTAGCAATACAATCCTACCTCAAGAAACAAAAAAAACTCAAATAAACAATCTAAACTTACACCTAAAGAAATTAGAGAAAGAAGAACAAAAACCCCCAAAGTTAGCAGAAGGAGAGAAATCATAAAGATCAGATCAGAAACAAATGAAACAGAAATGAAGGAAACAATAGCAAAGCTCAATGAAACTAAAAGCTGGTTCTTTGAAGAGATAAATAAAATTGATAAACCATTAGCCAGACTCATCAAGAAAAAATGGGAGAAAACTCAAATCAACAGAATTAGAAATTAAAAAGGAGAAGTAACAACTGACACTGCAGAAATATAAAGGACCATGAGAGATTACTACAAGCAACTATATGGCAATAAAATGGAGAACCTGGAAGAAATGGGCAAATTCTTAGAAAATCACAACCCTCTGAGCCTAAACCAGGAAGAAATAAAAAATATAAACAGACCAATCACAAGCACTGAAATTGAGACTGGGATTAAATTTCTTCCAACAAACAGAAGCCCAGGACCAGACGGCTTCACAGGCAAATTCTGTCAAACATTTAGAGAAGAGCTAACACCTATCCTTCTCAAACTCTTCCAAAATATAGCAGAGAAAGGAACACTCCCAAACTCATTCTACAAGGCCACCATCACCCTGATACCAAAACCAGACAAGGATGTCACAAAGAAAGAAAACTACAGGCCAATATCACTGATGAACATAGATGCAAAAATCCTCAACAAAATACTAGTAAACAGAATCCAACAGCACATTAAAAGGATCATACACCATGATCAAGTGGGGTTTATTCCAGGAATGCAAGGATTCTTCAATATATTCAAATCAATCAACGTGATATACCATATTAGCGAACTGAAGGATAAAAATCATATAATATCAATAGATGCAGAGAAAGCTTTCAACAAAATTCAACACCCATTTATGATAAAAATTCTCCAGAAAGTAGGCATATAGGGAAACTACCTCAACATAATAAAGGCCATATATGACAAACCCACAGCCAACATCGTTCTCAATGGTGAAAAACTGAATGCATTTCCACTAAGATCAGGAACAGACAACGTTACCCACTCTCACCATTATTATTCAACATAGATTTGGAAGTTTTAGGTACAGCAGTCGAGAAGAAAAAGAAATAAAAGGAATCCAAATAGAAAACAAGAAGTAAAACTGTCACTGTTTGCAGATGACATGATACTCTACATAGAGAATCCTAAAGATGCTACCAGAAAACTACCAGAGCTAATCAATGAATGTGGTAAAGTAGCAGGATACAAATAAATGCACAGAAATCTCTTGCATTTCTATACACTAATGATGTAAAATCTGAAAGAGAAATTAAGGAAACACTCCCATTTACTATTGCAACAAACAGAATAAAATACCTAGGAATAAACCTACCTAAGGAGACAAAAGACCTGTATGCAGAACACTATAAGACACTGAAGAAAGAAATAAAAGATGATACAAACAGATGGAGAGATATACTATGTTCTTAGATTGGAAGAATCAACATTGTGAAAATGACTATACTACCCAAAGCAATCTACAGATTCAATGCAATCCCTATCAAACTACCAGTGGCATTTTTCACAGAACTAGAATAAAAAAATTCACAATTTGTATGGAAACACAAAAGACCCCGAATAGCCAAAGCAATCTTGAGAAAGAAAAACGGAGCTGGAGGAATCAGGCTCCCTGAATTCAGACTATACTGCAAAGCTACAGTAATCAAGACAGTATGGTACTGACACAAAAACAGAAAGATAGGTCAATGGAACAGGATAGAAAGCTCAGAGATAAACCCACGCATCTATGGTCACCTTATCTTTGAAAAAGGAGTCAAAAATATACAATGGAGAAAAGACAGCCTCTTCAATAAGTGCTGCTTGGGGAAACTGGACAGCTACCTGTGAAAGAATGAAATTAGAACAGTCCCTGGCACCATGCACAAAAATAAACTCAGAATGGATTAAAGACCTAAATATAAGGACAGACACTATAAAACTCTTTGAGGAAAACATAGGCAGAACACTCTATGACATAAAACACAGCAAGATCCTTTTTGACCCCTTCCTAGAGAAATGGAAATAAAAACAAAAATAAACAAATGGAACCTAATGAAACTTAAAAGCTTTTGCACAGCAAAGGAAACCATAAACAAGACGAAAAGACAGCCCTCAGAAAGGGAGAAAATATTTGCAAATGAAGTAACTGACAAAGGATTAATCTCCAAAATATACAAGGAGCTCATGCAGCTCAACATCAAAAAAACAAACAACCCAATCCAAAATTGGACAGAAGACCTAAACAGACATTTCTCCAAAGAAGATATACAGATTGCCAACAAACACATGAAAGGATGTTCAACGTCACTAATCATTAGAGAAATGCAAATCAAAACTACAATGAGGTATCACCTCACACCAGTCAGAATGACCATCATCAAAAACTCTACAAACAATAAATGCTGGAGAGGGTATGGAGAAAAGGGAACCCTCTTGCACTGTTGGGAATGTAAATTAATACAGCCACTATGGAGAACAGTATGGAGGTTCCTTAAAATACTAAAAATAGAACTACTATATGACCAGCAATCCCACTACTGTGCATATACCCTCTGAAAACCATAATTCAAAGAGGGTCATGTACCACAATGTTCACTGCAGCACTATTTACAATAGTCAGGACATGGAAGCAACCTAAGTGTCCATCGACAGATGAATGGATAAAGAAGATGTGGCACATATATACAATGGAATATTACTGAGCCATAAATGGAAATGAAATTGAGTTATTTGTAGTGAAATGGATGGACCTAGAGTCTGTCATACAGAGTGAAGTAAGTCAGAAAGAGGAAAACAAATACCGTATGCTAACACATATATATGGAATCTAAAATAAAAATGGTCCTGGTGAACCTAGGGGCAGGACAGGAATAAAGACATAGATGTAGAGAATGGACTGAGGATACGGGGAGGGGGAAGGATAAGCTGGGATAAGCGAGAGAGTAGCATGGACATATGTACACTATCAAGTGTAAGACAGATAGGTAGTCGGAAGCAGCTGCATAGCACAGGGAGATCAGCTTCGTGCTTTGTGGCCACCTAGAGGGGTGGGATAGGGAGGGTGGGAGGGAGACGCAAGAGGAGGCAGATATGGGGATATATGTATACGTATAGCCAATTCACTTTGTTATAAAGCAGAAACTAACACACCATTATAAAGCAATTATACTCCAATAAAGATGTTAATAAAAAATAAAATAAAGTAAAATAAAAAATAAAAGATAATGTGGTATTGGTTGTATGGGTGGACATATAAAACAGTGGAACAGAATAGAATCCAGAAAGAAACTTGTTCACACACGGTCAACTGATTTTTGGCAAAGATATCACGGCTATTCAAAAGAATTTTCTTTCCAACAGTTGGTACTATATTGGTAATGTATACCCATTTATTAAAGTAAATAAATAAAAGTTAGCTCGTACTTCACTCCATTTGCAAGTTAACCCAATCATAAAATTCTAGACCTAAATGTAAAAGCTAATCTATAAAAACATCTACAAAGAAACACAGGCGAAAATCTTCATGATGTGGGGGTAGGCAAGGATTACTTACATAAGACACAGAGCATAAAGTCATAAAAGAAAAATTTATAATTGAACTACATCAAAAATAAAAACTTCTGCTTTTCAAAAAACAGCATGAAGGAAATGAAAAGGTGGACCACAGACTGGGACAGATATCTGCAAAACACATCAGTGACAAAGGACTTGTGCCCGGGATATGTAAAGAAATTGTACATATAATAAAAAAAAAAAGATAAGCAACTCAATTTTTTAAATGGGCAAAAGATTTGATCAGACATGTCACAAAACATAATATATGCAAATGGCCAGGAAACAGGAAAAGATGCTCAATGTCATTAGCGAAATTAAAATAATAATGAAATATCGCAGTTCCACACCCAACAGAATGGCTACAAATAAAAAGACTGGCAGCACCAAAGTTTGGTGAGGATATAAAACAACTGGAACTCCTCTGCATTTCTTGTGGGAATGCAAAATTGTGCAACCTCTTTGGAAAACACTTTGGCCGTTTCTCATAAGGTTAAGTATACACTTACCACACAACTCAACAATTTCACTTCTAAGTATTTACTCGAGAAATAAAAACATATTTCCACACAAAGCCTGGTACACATAGGATCCTAGCATCTTTTGTAAGAGTCAAAAAGGAGACTCAAATGTCCATTTGCAAGTGAATGGCTGTACAAATTGTAGTACCTTTGTTCAATGAAATTAAATCTCATGAATAGATTCATAGGCAGAAAAGAATACATCCTGTATGATCCCATTTGTACAGTATAGAAAAGGTAAATCCAAGCTAGAATGGCCTAATGCAGATAGTGATCGCTTGGAAACAGAGCTGGTGGTGATACTGTCTACAAAAGAGAATGAGGAAACTTTCTGGATGGTGGCTACATTCTACATGTTGATTAAATCAGTTCATACTTTTATTAAAACTCATCAAACCGTATTCTTAAAATGGGTGCATCTTGACCATATATAGATATTGTACATCATTCATATTGATTTTTTTAAAAGGATGGGCATGAATTAGTAAAGAGGGTCTTAAGGAAAGTTAATCAAGCAACATGGAGGAAGCCTGGGTACTTCTGAGAATGCCCAGTGAGGAATTCCCAGGATGAGATGGTTGAAAGCCCTTTAAAGAGAGGACAGTATAATGTTACATTATGAATCATTTAAGTGTAAAACCCAGGGCCACGTACCTTCGTTAAAATCAACTGTACCTACATTTGCTTTGTGGAGCTGATGTATGTACCAGCAGCCACATAAGATTTTTAGGGCCAGTGTCCATTCTGCCTGGTGGTAGGTCAGTCCTATACTTCTGTGTCCATCTCCATACCATTGTTTTTTAATACGACCCCCAGCTCATGTGAAGTACTTTTGTAGAAAAAGGATGAGTTCCACATCTGGGTCAGAGTGGAGCAGAGGAAAGAAAAGCTATAGAATGTGAGTCACAGTGTCCCGAAAGTTTGACATTTTTCAGGTTCTCAGCATCGGAAGGAACCACGAGTCCACAAGAGCCTAGAAATTGACAGAAATTTTGGAGAAGGCACTGACTGTTCCCTAGTCATGAGCTGGGAGACTGGCATCTATTCTATTTAAATTTCAAAGGACCGCTGACGTGTGAGCTGCACCTTCAGTGACCCCATGAGCTATGAGATCACTCTTTGTTTCTAGAGCTCCTGGGCTTGTACAGACGCCTGTGGTTAAATCTACTGCCCTGAATGTACTAGGCACTGGCAGAGACAGTCCCTGTACTGGGCGGTGACCTTGAGGTCTAATGGACCTTTATAGTCCCAGCACCTTGCAGAGGACTTAGCATGGAGGGGTCATTCCATAAATGATGTTGTAATAACCGTTTGGTTCTTAATACAGCTAAGACTTATCATCCATCCTGTCGTGGTCCTGTTCGACTACCGTCAGTACCCAGATCAGGGTTTGTTTCAATACTTCCTCCTCCCAGTTTCCTCATTTCTTTATTTTTTCACTTACAGATGGTTCTGTGGTTTCACTTCCTACTTGGTTTCTGAACTCTGAGCACGAGTGCTGGAGTTGAGGAGCCCTTTCACTTCAGCTTTTGTAACCTTTGCTGGGGGCGATGAGCACCATATAGTTGCTGTGTGGGCACTTGGAACTTCCCCACAGAGGCTTTGCTGAGAGCCGCTGTCCTGTGGAAGGGTTCTGGCACATGAGGGAGGACGCAGGGCAAAGGACCACGTTCGAATCATCGCCCCGTCTCTATCTGCTAGGAGACTTCGGGCAAGACATCTGGTCTCCCCCACCCTCCTTCTTCTGGTGGACTTTTTGCCCTGTGTCCGGAAGAGCTCAGAGGCCACCAGGGACCCCAGGCTCTTTTCCCAGGGTCTCTGGAATGTGTTAAGTCCTGGCTTTTTGTGCATTATGGAAGGAGGAGGCTGAGACCTAAGTTAGACTAAATTTGATTCAGAAAAACACATGTGGCATTTTTGTACCGAGCACTGAAAAGCAAGTCACACATTTCACACTTGAGTCCATGAGAATCATGGCCTCACTCTTCTCTCAAGAGCTTGCTTTTCCATCTTTCCAGAAGACAACACAGCTAGATGTTCCCTCCACAGGGGAGGTCTCCCTCCTGCCCTCTGTGTGGGCCTGATCTGGCCCGGGGCCCACCTGAGCAGGAGTCGTCTCCCAGCACCTTAAGCACTTCTGTCATCCTGGTCTTTGAGGTGGAAAGACGAGGCATGCTCGCCTGTCCCACTGGTCAACACCACCTTCTTTCCAGCACCTCCAAAGTGCCTGCCCTTCAGGCATTACCTTCTTCTGCGACAAGATTGGCAGGGTTAGGTGGCAGAACACAACACCCCCTCAGGTATAACTCCTACACAGGTTGTACCTGGTTGTATCTTTATTGAAAGCTTAGTTCCCTAACAAGTGAGGTTCCAAAGAGGCCTCTCTTTCCCTCTAATTTCAATCTTCTTAAAAGGCAAATTCAGAGGGGAACTTTTTGGCTTATATATAGGATGGGAGACCTCGGTACACATAATCTCAGAGAGGGGCAGTAGTGGAGTCTAAATGTTTATCCAATTTACTGTTTTTGTTGGTGGTGATTGGTCTGTTATTATTTTTGAGTCAGATTCATTTTAAGAAATAAGTGGAAGATGGGTCTCTTGTTTTCACAGGCACTGTGCCAAGCATTTCAGACACTTACGAATATCATTAGTTAATTATCATATTTACTGTCAATAACACTCATTAATCTCATGTGGTCCTCTGAAGAGAGGAGCCCTTCAGAGCATAATTGGTGCAGGCTGAAGCATCTCTATCCCCCTAGGAAAAAATTCTATGAAATCTGCACCTCGGGACTGGTGGCGAGACCACCCCGTATGCTTCTTTGGCACCATCCTCTGTAGCCCCTCAAAGTTCACAACACCGCTGCCTTCCACCAAAGCAATGGAAGGTCTTCTTTGATTCCCTTTTACCAACTTTACTGAGCTCCTTCTGTGTGTCGAATACTGTGCTAGTGATAGAAAGAGAGAGGAGACGTGTCCCCTTGCCTCAAAGGAGTTCATGGTCTCATGGTGCAGATAGAAAGACAAACAAATGATGTTGATTGTATGGTGACATCTGCAGTAGTAGAAACAGGTACATGTGGCTCAGGAAAGGGAAGGAGGAGCTCTCTCTGGAGGATGAAAAGAGTCACAGGGACAGCAATGCCTGGGTTTTAAAGGATGAATAGGAGTCTACCATGCAGATGTATCAGATAAAAGGTACGGCTACATGAGGATCCATTGTCTCTCCTCCTCTCCATCCCCACCCCTGCTCTAGTGGGAAGATCTAGGGTACATGGTAGTTGGAAAACAGAAGGAGAAAGTAGCTGTGGGATTTCACTTTGGAAAGCATGGCACTACTAGCTGTTGAAAAAGGTGGAATGGTGGAAGGTCAAATTCATAGCAATAATAATAACAGTAAACACCCACCTAGCACTTACTATGTGCCAGGCATAGTTCTAAGTACTTACATGTATTAACTCATCTAAACTTTGTCCCTATTTTATAAATGTGGAAATAGACTAAGTAATTTATCCAGGAACACATGGCCACGAATGGGAAAGTGGAGACTGAAACCCAGGCAGGCTGCTTCCCTAGTTTGAGAACTGTGAAACTATAAAAGTCCAGGGATTCTCAGGCCAAGTTTAGGGAATGTTTTTATTGGGAGATGGGCTTGAGAAGAAGAGATGAAATCCAGGTGAAAGATACTGAGAGTGACAAGAGTACCAAGAGCGACTTTTAAAGGGACATGGCTACTTCTTTGCCCTCACCCCTATCACACCCAGCTTTAGGTATTTTCTTCACCGGCTATCCCAAAGATTAAAATTGCCTTTTGGGATCTTGTTTTCTGATGGGCTACTTTTTCTTTAAATGTGACCCCTTGTTGAGATTCATACTGGCTGGGTGGGGGGTCAAGTATTATGAGGACAACATGAACCTTTCAGACAGCAGTGGCCAGTTTCAGGAGAAAGTGACAAGAGGAAGACTCAGCGTGTTCCAGGGATGGGGACAGATTATCCACGGACATGGGGAACAGCCTGGTGTCTGGGGAACTCATCTCTAACAGATGAGGCTGACTTGATTTCATTTTCAGTCTCCTCCAGATTTAGCCCAGCAACTCAATGTCCTAACAAAACCCCATCAGGTACTCACGTGGGGCAAGGGCTTGAAGGTGTCCCCAGTGTACCTTCTCTATCTGAGTGTCTCTGTTCTCTGCACAAACCCTTGCTTCCCACAATGGCAAGATTCCCTCCATTAGTTTTCTTTTCATGCTTTAAAAAGTGTGGCTCATTCCCAGGCAATAAACCAGAGGACCACAGACCTCTATTTTGCTAGGGTGCAGGGGTGGGTGGGGAGTGGCACACAACTTTTTTATATTAAAAGGGCATTTGGGTTTAAACAAAGAACATCCAGATCATAAACCATGGGGTAAAAATAAACGCTGCAGCATCAGAGAGGCCAGTGGCTCTTAGTGTGGGGTCCATTCAAGTTTCCAAGTGTCCCAAGTGACTGGTCATTCCTGGGATCCATGTTTCTTTTGCGGTTGTGTTTACACACTGGTTACTGGCAAGGGTGCAGTGTTTGCATGTGACCTTTGGTAAAATGCAGACATCACCTCATTGGGTCTCATCAAAAGCAGAACTTGTCCTCCAATTCATCTTTGTCAGAAGAGCAGGAGAAGCCAGGCTGGGTCATCCAGGGCCACCGTCTCTCTCTCGGTGGAGGTAAAGATTTCATCCTTCATTCTGCTAATTAGACACAGGCACAATTAAACCCCAGTGTCCCCCTTTGCATCATTTCTCAATAGGATCAGGGAATCGTATGGACCACTGGGGTAAGTCCGGAGTTGGCTCTCAGGGAGGGGGCCGGGGTGCTCAAAGGATACAGTCTTGGGCTCCTTTTGTGATGGTCCATTATACTGTTTGGAGACTCCTCTTCTCTTTCGAAAAGTGAGGTTCATGCCAGAGATTCGGACTTACAGATTTCCTGGTCCTAGCGACTCTTTCTCCACCATTCTTTACGTCTCCCATAGGATGGTTTATAGGATATTGAAATGTCCAGGGAAAGAGTCCAGTGGGGTTGCTTCCAGTCTTCCAGGCAGAAGAGAACTGTTTATCCTATTAGCAAAACCAACAGAGCTTTGCTTGGTCCTCCACTGAAAATTCCCCCCAAGGCACTGAGCAGGCTATGACAGACTGTTATGGAAACTGCTAGAAGAAGGGATTTGTTCAACATTATTTACAGTTCAATAAACCATAGCATTTCCCTGGTCTCGCCAGTTTCCTAACTGACCAGACCAAACTCTGCAAAGCTTTTCTATCACTCAGCAAATACGGGCAGCTCACAAAAGGGCTGACTGTTTTCCAGCCCAGTGTTGGAGCCCCAGTACCCAGCCACCGCAGCCCTGAATGACATGCGTACATCTGCAGCCACACACAGTTCTGATTCCATGGGGACAGACTGAGAGGAACGTGCTGACATGGGATGATGTGAGAACTGAGACCAATATGGGTCAAAGAAACCGTGGGACCCAAAGTGTGTATGGCTGACTTCATACCCTGCAAAGAAATGGCACAGGTGGTAGAAACTTACATGGATCAAAATAACAGTTACAACAAACATTATATAGATATTTAATCTTACAAATACCTCTTCAAAAAACTTAATTTCATTCACGTGCTGCAAGAGTAATACATAGTAGTTGTGATACTTGGACCAACCCAGAGGGTCTAACGCAGTGATTCTCAAAATTGCATGTGTATTCGAAACACCTGAGGATCCTGTTATACAATGGATTCCAACTGGGAGGTCTGGGGTGAGGCCTGAGCTTCTGCATTTCAGCCAGCTCCAGGTGATGCATGTAGATGATGTTACCATGAGTCTAGTAAATCTGGGCCTCATAAACGTAAGAGTCTCCTCTATCCCCAACCCATTCAAGTCCATCTCTCTGATTATTTTTCAGGCTACATTAACCTATAATCTGCTTTCTTAATTAACTGTAGAGGATGAGCATCCTTGCAAGTCGACACCAAAAAAAAAAAGTAACTATTCTTTTTACTACTTATGCAGAATTCCATAGATGAAACACCATAATTTATTCACCTTGCCTCTTACAGATGGAGAGTCAGGATGTGTCTAAGTTTGGGGCCATTTTTAGCCTGTCCCTATTCATCATATCTGTTACTGAGCCAGAAAGAGGCTTGGGTGATTAGCAAGCTCTCCTGGGCTTAACACCAAGTTCTCTTGTATTTCTCCAAGTAAGGAAAGGTAGTTAACTGTATCTCGGAATGAAAGCATTGAACCAAACTCCACAGCACACAAGAGCAGAACTTCAGGCTGTACTCCCCGTAAGAGATCTTGCTGGGAACCGGGAGGCTCGTGACATTGTGGGATAAATAAAGGTCACCTGCCTTTGTTGTCAACTTTATATGAACATTGTAGAGGAAAAGTAATTTCTTATTTTTATATTAAGATACATGTATGATAGGGCTTCCCTGATGGCGCAGTGGTTGAGAGTCCACCTGCCGATGCAGGGGACACGGGTTCGTGCCCCGGTCCGGGAAGATCCCACATGCCGCGGAGCAGCTGGGCCCGTGAGCCATGGCCGCTGAACCTGCGCGTCCGGAGCCTGTGCTCCGCAACGGGAGAGGCCACAACAGTGAGAGGCCCGCGTACCACAAAAAAAAAAACCCAACTACATTAAAATTTCTTAAGGTGGGACCCAGACATTAACATTGTCTGAAATTCTCAGATGATTCCAGTGTAGAGTCTATGGCTACCAGATATAGAAATAAAAGTACAGGAGGCTTAGTTAAGTTTGAATTTCATATAACTAATAATTTTTGTAGCATAAGTATTCCCCAAATATTGCATAAGACGTACATATACTAAAGGGTTATTTATTTGTTGTTTATCTAAATTCAAATTGGACTGGCCATTCTGAGTTTCATGTGGCCACCCAAGTGCGGCCAAGTTTGAGAGCTGAGCTTGAGTCTCTGACGGTGAGGATTCCCTTCAAGGTCAAGGTGCCAAGGTCTGGGCACTGATGGGCAACCCTCAATCCCAAATTTGTCCATTCTCAGACAGGATTCAGAACTCAGGCAGGTGGCATTTTTGGATCATCAGAGCCCTGGGCCTGACACATTTTATGACTTTTGTTGTCAATTTGAAGAGCAACAAGATGTTATTTATTAAAAGCGAGGGAAGCAAGTGGCAGGAATGACTGGTGCGTAAAGCTTTGTTGTGTGTAGCTCACAGTTTGCCAGGGCATCCTTTCATCCGGCTCTGCACACACATACACGAGGTAAGTAGTTGAGCCCCTAACCAGACCCTGACAAAAGCTTAAACGCTCCCAGTAATAGCAAGTGCCTTCCCATAAACATCAACTCCCTTTCTTCACTTGGGGCCATGAGCAGCTTGGTATCTTCCAAAATGATAGATAGGAACCTCCCCTTCTTCCCACTAGCTGCTTGTCTCCCAGAACTGGTGATCGGGAAGCTGAGAAAACCTATCCACTTTTGCCCAAGTCCCTCAGGATTTAAAATTCGCACAAACCAGCAAGAAACAAAATGCCTGTATCCCAGTCAGAACAGCAGACACCAAAATGATGAGAAAAGAAAGACCAGCCCTGGGGCCCAGTTTCCTACATCCCGGGGCGGGAGGCCTGTATGCCAGGTGAAATGCTGACAAGTGGCCCTGGGAGGCTCCTTGGCCAGCAGCCACCAGTTGGTGGCTTGATTTCAGCCACGGACATGCAGGAATGGTCTAAGGCAGTCATCCAGTAAGTCTGACCTCTCAGAGCTCAAGCATTTCTAGACCCCTCTGCGATGTGTTAACTAGCAACTCAGTACAGGGAATGATTCCTGGGAGCTGCCCAGCCTGTAGAAGTGCTCGTGTCCTATAACCCACACTCACAGCTCCCCAAGCAGACGGTCCTTCCCAGCACACATTTTCCTATTTTGCTCCCCATTCCCTTTCATTTCTAACCCATAAATGGTACCTGGGGAAAATAAAGGGCTCCATCCTACCTGCTCATGGAATCAGTTACACCAAGACTAACTCCTGTTCAAACAGGCCCCAAATCCACGACAAGCAACGTGTAGGCGGGGAGAAAAAAGTGATGACGGGGGTTTTCGGAAGGGCACATGGGAAGGAAGTGGGGGCGGATGCTGGCCTTCTTCTGCCCAGGGAGCAAGCAGCTGCCTCGCCAGCCAGGATTTCCAGCCAGCGTTGGGTGACTTGAGCCTCCTACCAGAGACACACACAACCAGTGAGCCCTTGTCTTGCCTCCCGGCACTCCAGATGGCCTCTGCCAGGATGCTCCTGTGGTCCCGATCCAAACATGACCGATTACAGCCCAGAAAACTCTTGAAGACATCAGTCACCTCTGCACTTAAGACTATCAAATCCCATTTCTTCACTCAGGTCCCCTCTGATCCTCAGACTCCACAAAATGTTTTCTGGGGCAAAGAGCCCATTTCACTGGGCTGCTGGAGCTCCCTGCGGTTCTCAGCGGCCACAATGACTCGTGTGTCAGCCATCCACCCACAGGCCTCCGTGGGCGAGGAGACCATCTGGCCACCGGGCACAGCACACGTGGCGCCAGGCCCCCCTGGTCCCAACGCTCCTGGAGGACCTATGACACAGGTGCCAAGTCCCAAGAAGCACAAAGTCACCTCTAGCTCCACTGGCTGCTTAGTTGGTTCACTCCCCAAACATGTCTTGAGCTCCTGATATATTCCAATGTACTCCATACCCTATACCTGCCAACGGAGGTACCAAACGTCCAAGCCTCTGCCTCAAGAGATGACTCCATTGCGAGAACCTTCATCTTCTTACCTGCAATGCCACATCCTGTGGTCTGACAAGAGGAACTCCTTAGTGAAACTAATGAAGATTTATGTACAGAGATGATCTTCGGAGTTTTACGGACAAGAGTGAAAAGTTGCAAGTCCCTTGAATGTCCAGTGATAAACATATGATTAAAATTTTAGAAAGTACGAAGAGAAATCTGTACTCCCATGCTCCCTGCAGCATTATTCATAACGGCCAAGGTGTGAAAATAACCTAAATGTCCTTCAGCAGATGGTAGGATAAAGAAAATGAAGTATAGGGCTTCCCTGGTGGCGCAGTGGTTGAGAGTCCGCCTGCCGATGCAGGGGACATGGGTTCATGCCCCGGTCCGGGAAGATCCCACATGCCGCAGAGCGGTGGGCCCGTGAGCCATGGCCGCTGAGCCTGCGTATCCGGAGGCTGTGCTCCGCAACGGAAGAGGCCACAACAGTGAGAGGCCCGCGTACCACAAAAAAAAAAAAAAAAAAGAAAAGAAAATGAAGTATATATACACAAAGGAATATGATTCAGCCATAAAAAAGAAGGAACTCTTTTCACCTTTGACAACATGGATAGAATTTGATGGCATTATGCTAAGTGAAATGGGCTGGACAGAGAAAGACAAATTCTTTTTTTTTTTTTGCAGTACGTGGGCCTCTCACTGTTGTGGCCTCTCCCGTTGCGGAGCACAGGCTCCAGACACGCAGGCTCAGCGGCCGTGGCTCACGGGCCCAGCCGCTCTGCGGCATGTGGGATCTTCCCGGACCGGGGCACGAACCCGTGTCCCCTGCATCGGCAGGCAGCCTCTCAACCACTGCGCCACCAGGGAAGCACGAAAGACAAATTCTGTATGGTATCACTTGTGTGTGCAACTGGGGTAGGGGGCCGTGGGGAGATGAGGATCCAAGGGTACAGACTTGGTATAAGATGAAGGTGTCTGAGGATATAATGCACAGTGCAGTAACTATAGTTAATACTAGAGGATGGTGTACTTGAAATTTGCTGAGACTAGTAAGTGTTCTCATCACGAGAAAACAATTACCTATGTGAGCTGATGACTGTGTTAATTATCTTGGAACTGGTAATCATTTTATACATATATATATATGTATATATATACACACATTTTATATACTTTAAATATATATGATTATATGTCAATTATTCCTCAATAAACTTGGAAAAAGATTTTTTTAATTTTAGGGAGTAACCATTTTATAAGCTATTATGTAGCGTTCATTCATTTGCTCATTTATTCATTCAACAAACATTCGTTGAGTACCTACCCTGCACCCGTCTGAAGTCCAGGCGCTGAGGAGACAGGTGTGAGTGAAAGAGAGGAGGCTCCTGCTTTCCCACAGCTTCTAGTTTAACGGGATGCACGTGCACATGTGTGTATTTTGCAGTGATTAGTGTTAGGAGAAAACCAAGTGAGAAAGCTGTGAAGAGAGTGACAGGGGCTGCTCTTTAATACAGGTCATGGCAGGTCTCCCTGGGAAAGAAGTCTTTGAACAGCGACTTTAAAGCCTGTGTTTAATAAAGGGAAAACACTCCTGAAAAAAAAAATGTTTAATTAAAAATAGGTTAACAAGCAGGCATCGGTAGGATTCCAGTTTTTTTCTTAAAGTTTATATGCACTACACGCATGCACTGAGCCAAAGCCTGGGAGAGCAATGGAATAACCCCTCCGCATGCCTGCCCTTCCAGTCTCCCCGCCACATCTGCCTCTGTAAGGCCAAAGGCATCATCACCATCCTCTGGTCTCTCTGCAGGTGTCACACCTAGCTGGAGTGTGCCCAAGGATGGCTTTCTTCTTTGGCGGGGGAGTCAAAGGGGAGCCTAATGCCTTCCTCTCATTAACGTTCTTTAATTTGACTGATCGATGTTTCATCCTCAATCTTGGGCAAATGCCAACTAAACCGAACTCCACACAAAGTTTCCTAAAGCCCTATCCTCCCCTCCCGGCCCCTCCATCAGAAGGCGGCCCTTCCCAAGTCAATTTCAGAGCTGTGCCAGCCCTCATGTGTAGGAGAGGATGGACTTTATAACTCCTGTGATGTCACCACCACGCTGTGTACTCACTATTTTGATAAGAGGAGAGTGGTACTTCATTGTTATTTTACTTTGACTTACAAGCGAATTGGAATTCCTTTCTCTCAAGAAATACATTTGTATTTCTTCTATAAGAAGAAATGTATTTTCTCAAGAAGTACATTTGTATTTCTTCTATAAATTGTCCATGTTCTTTTCCCACTACTCTATTGAATTTTAGGACTTTTCGTACTGACTTTTCTAAGCTTTTTATAGAAAAAGAATATTATCGGTGCTCTAAGGACGTCTGAGAAGACAGGTAATGGAAGAAGGCACAAAGGGAAAGAAGATGTATTTGTGTAAAATGTAAAGTCTTCTGCATCTTATTGAAAAATCACCTAAAAATGGAAATGCAAATCCATTTGGAAAATATATTCATTGAAAGCAAATCTTTTAAAGTACTTGTGCATCAACTGGACATGGACAGGGAATTTCTGGACATTTGGGACAATAAATAGAAAACAGATCCTAGAACTCAAGGATCTGAAAGGACTCTGAGAATCAGGGAGACAATGTGTCCGGTGCTGGACCACACGGCAGGGGAGTGACAGGCCATCGGGACAATCACCACGACCTCTCCTTGATGAACAGAACGGGACTCAGAAGAAGCGGAAGTGGCCCAGTAGTAGCTTCTGCATTCTACACACTCTACAAAACCTCAAAACAGGATGCTCTGTCCACAGCAGCTCAAAATGCCTGCATTGTCACCAGAGTGGAAATCACGTGGGGCAAACCTTGCAACTTCAGATAAACCAAGCAGAGGGGACTTGTATGGACCAAGAGCTCTTAAGTCTCCCTATTGAGAACAGAGGGACTGCCCAGCAGAAGGATGCTGTGTGGACACAGAGGATAAGCCCAGGACAGAAGCCCTCATCAAGGACCCTCAGGCAGATTTCAAGCTCTGCACATGGTGAAGGGTCTGTATGTCTGGACTTGGGAATAGGAGGCCTTTTAAATATAGTAGTATAGCTTACTAATATGAATACGAAGACAAAATGTCAGTTCCCTGAAGAACCTGGTTATTTGGACAAATTAAAACTTGCTGGCTAGCAAGGAAATAGCTCCCCCGAAGTCACCTCTATTTTGACATGTTCTCTCGTGACACTGCTGAATGCTGGGGATCCTTGTGAGGAGGAAACGTGCTCTGGGATGTAAGAGCAAAAGTGTGGAGCCAAGGCAAGATAGGAGCCAATGTTCACAGCAGCACTATTTACAATTGCCAAGATATGTAAGCAACCTAAGCGTCCACCAACAGATCAATGGATAAAGAAGATGTGGTGTGTGTACACGATGGAATACTGCCCAGCCATAAAAAAGAATGAAATTTTGCCATTTGCAGCAACATGGATGACCTGGAAGGTATTATGCTTAGTGAAATCAGTCAGACAGAGAAAGATAAATACTGCATTATATCACCTATATGTGGAATCTAAAAAATACAAAATAACTAGTGAATAAAACAAGCAGCAGCCTCACAGATACAGGGAACAAACTAGTGGTTACCAGTGGGGAGAGGGAAGGGGGGAGGGGCAACATAGGAGTAGGGAAAATAAGGGTTATTATGGGATTATATGAAATCATGTATGTGAAACTTTTGAAAATTGTAAAGCACTATAGAATTTAAAGAATCCTTCATTCTTTAAAAAAAAAAATAGACAAGATGGAAGAGCAAAGGCTTCCAGCAACTTTTATTTATTTGACAAACGACCCACTCCCAGAGCAAGGCTCAGAAAAGCTGAGTGAAGTGGAATTTGCAGGCACACCTGATTGCCAGATCCCCCCACTCCATCCTTATGTCCACAGTTTGACCAGCCAGTTATAATCACTGAGAGGTGCCCACAGGTCTGATAAAGACAAACCCAAGACCAGCCACCTTACTTCTGCCAACTTCCCTAGATCATTTCCTTGCCACAAGGGGATCTGAGATTAGCTATTATATTTGTCTGAGAGCGTTTTGAACAGAAAGTTCTATTTTTTAATGCAAGTAAATTAAAGGTATAATTTATAGATTAAAATCCTGAGGTCTTTGGACACTAGGAGATCAGTTATTTTCTGTCACAACTAGATTTAAGTGTGCAACTGTGCTGAAAAAAATTTCTCCATTTTTTTGAGCCTAGCCCTGGCCACTTGCAAGTTCACCTCCAGTGACAGAGGACCTTTAAAAGGGCACCGAGGGCCCCAGCTCCTGAGGGTGAATTGCTTGGCACGAATTCCTGTGCCAATTGTATGGCATTAGCCAAACTGATGAGCAGAGTTCAAGGAGGACGGTCAGGGATGGAGCAGAAATAACCAGCAATCATCTGTGTTACTATGCTCTCCCCCAAGATGAAAGCCTTCCTACTCTGAGCTGACCCAAAGGCCCTGCTCACGCAGCACGCCCAGCCCTGAGTACACAGAAAACTGTGTCTGGCTCTTCTACATTCTATACCCCCAGCCCCCCTCCTACCCAAAGCTTTCAATACACCCCCTCCCCAACTGTGGTTCCTTGAAGATGATCGAGCTGAATCAATCGCTAGAACCTGGTCCAAAACTTAGCCCAAGGAAGGCCCAGAACAGAGGTTTGTGGATCATTCTCCACTGAAGAAGGTCCTGAAGTTTGTTATTTTCACAAGTGTGCCAGTGATTTCCATCATCGGGCAAGCTTGGGAAATGGTGATTTGGTGCAAACACATTAATTTGAAGTAATGGAAATAAAAGAATTGGTATGGGAGTGTTGGGGGCAGGAAAGTATTTCTGGATGCTCCTCAGCCACTACCCCTCCCCCTATAAGGGGACAGGAGAGGCACAGGAGGGAGCCTCGAAGACAACCAGTCCACAAATGATGGAGACACGTGATGGGTGGGACCAGGATAAAAGACAGAGTTTCACCTCAAAGGACCATACAATTGAGTTGCATAAACACCTAAACAAAACAGAAGGGGCTGAAGGAAAAACTGCTTGGTGCCTTGGGCGCAATGGGTCTGGGAATGAGTCCTCCATGTGAGAAAATAGCTGGTAATTGGTCCTGTCTGCATATTAAGTGGTGATTGCCTTCAAGGGAGGTACTGTGGAGGAACGGTGTGGAGATCACGCATCCTTTATGGAGGGGATCCAAATAGCTGTAGCCTTTCAAGAAAGGTTGAGTCTGCTGAGCCCTGAAAATAAGGACCTGAAAAGCAACCAACCCACTTGTACAATAACCTTCAACTTAACCTTAGTTTACCTTAGGATTACCAGCTACCTCCAAATTAGATGATTCCACATTTAAAACGGTTTCGATTGCAGTTCTTATTCTATTGCGTAAGTATTTCTCATCACTAGTGTCTGACTATTTAAGAATTAAAGTTAATCCATTTGCAGCACACCTAACAAGTCATACAAAGAACAAAGCATGTAATTCATGTCCCTCTCTGCCTGATTTGAGGAAAGGAAGCCTTTCCGTTGGCATATCCTCCTGTCCTGAAAGCCTTCTGTACTTCATTCCCAAGTTCTTAGCTGAAGCACTCACTGGTGAGTTGTCTGTAAGTTGAGCTGGGCTAACATGTCCATGTGGCAAACAAACAGTTATATAAAGCAGCCTCTCCTGAAGCCAATTCCTGATCTCAACACACCACCTGTTGTCTTCTGCAGGCACAGCTGACCTCAGGATGGCCAATGGAGACAAGGGCCCATTAGGAGTAATAATGAGTTACCATGTATGGAATGCGTCCAATGTGCCAAGAGAAGGGCTGCTCATCCTTCCAGCTACACGAACCCATCTTTTGCTTCTTCTTAGCACTTGTTTCCCCTGACCTTGGGAAAGTCATCTTCCGGTCCTCCCGGCCGGGTCTCACGTGGCTCACCTATAGAGTAAGGGTTGAGCGGAGTAATTTCCAAACACCCTTCACCTCTCAACCACAGGAAGCCTGAGTCGCTAGGCAGAGCTTGGCTCTCTCTCTGAAAGTGCCTTCGTATCTATTGCCTGTCTCACATGGCCCCAAAGCCATCGGCCAATTGAGAAGACAACAGCAAAGACCCTACGTCCACCCGCTCCAGGGGAAGCCTCCATCTCAAGTGCAAAACTCAGAGCCAACTCCTCTCCTTTGTCTTCTGAACCGAGATTCAAAAGGGAGCTTCCCTGCACCCACTACTGTTAAAAGACACGGACACAGCATCCTTGGTGAAGCTCATGATACTCAGGATCGTGAGCAATTCCTGGCCCACATGCTGCCATGGCGCTTCTCTCCTCCCCTCACAAAGCAAACTAGAAAAGCTATTAGGGAAGGGCTAACTGGCATGCAACAGGCATTTAATAAATACTTGCTGAATTCAGGACATAATGAAGGTCTAATGAATTAGTGACGGGTGGGTAGGTGAGTGGGTAGAGGGAGGGAGGGAGAGATGGATGGAAGGATGGATGGAAGGATAGATAGATGGTGATTATGAATAGGAGCTCTGGTTCCATGTCTTAAAAATGGTGGGACTTTCGGAAAGCTATTTAAACTCTCTAGGACTTAGTTTCTGCGCCTTAAAATGGCAGTAATAAAAGTTCCTGTCTCGTTGGATTCTTGTGAGGGTTAAAAGTGATAATTTGCATAAACTGATCAGCACTTTGGCCAGCTATTTTTATTGGAATATTGAGTGCAAGTCATCATATTACAAAGGAAATCTCGAATCACTCTAAATCAGGAAAAAAGAAGACATTGAATACTTTAGAGTTAGTGGCATTTTGTTGCCTCCACACCCCTAGACCAATCATGAGACACCAGTGGGTTAGGAGTGGGTGTTTGAGAACACTACCTGTACAACACGGGATGGGTGCTCGGAGAACATCTGTAACACGAATGGATGGAACGAACTGAATGAGTGAGAGAATGAATGGACAGATGAGGAAATGAAAAGGAATGGGAGATTGTCTAGTTCAGTAGTTCTCAACCAGGGATGATTTTGTCCTCCGGGGTATTTGACTATACCTGGAGACATTTTTGGTTGTCACAACCAGAAGATGCTCCTGGCATCTAGTGGGTAGAGGTCAGAGACACTGCTAAACATCCTACAACACACAGGGCAGCCCACAAAAAAGAATAATCCAGACCAAAATATAATTAGCACAGAATTCAAGAAACCCTAGTCTACGTCATTGGTTTGGAAATGCTGCTCCTCTGTAGAATGTCTGTGTGTGGGTCTTTGTGTGTGTGTGTGTGTGTGTGTGTGTAAGCGTGCATGTGTGTGTGTGTTTTGAGTAGTATGTCTAAAACTCAGTTTGATCTAAGGACCACTTTGGTGTCTATTATACCCTTTCTGTCCTTAAGGGATGTACATCCACCTCACTGCAAGAAAGATCACGCTATAATGAGTTAAACTACAAGTCCCCATGGAGGTCACATTTCTGAAAGACTGCAAGAGTCATTTGGCTCCAATATAAGGAAACCACAATATCAGAATTTCAAATTAAGGGGGCTTTTGACTTGGGAAAGTAGGAAATCGCCTTATTAAAAGATAATTTGGCCATGGAGTATTTTCCACATGGGCTAGTTTAATAATAAAAGGATTTCGATTTTGTGGACATCCTCTTTAGCAATTTGGAGATTTTCAAATAAGCCAACAGAAAGATAACAACAATTGGTTTTCTGTTGGTCTGGGACCGTGTCTGTGGGTTAACTTTTAATCTGTGGATGAGAAAACTGTAATAACTAGCATGGAAACTTATCCAAGCAAAACCTACATTACAAAATCATGGAGCTGCTGATGCAATCCAGGAAACAAGGCTGATGATGCGCTAACTGAATCTCATTTCTGCTAGAACGCCCGCAGCACAGTCATCCTCCCCCACCAACACGTGACCTTCGCTTTCTTCCAGTCCTGGCACAAAACAACCCTACCCTCCACCCCAGAAGTCTTCTGGTCTCTGCCCACCTCTCCATCTTCAATTCACCCACTCTCCTTCTTGCATTATTTTTTTAGTGACCTTATTGTTTTTAAAAATTTATCGACTTTAAAAAATTTATGTATAATAAAATGCACAGATCTTAAGTGTATATAGTCTGATGACCTTTGACAAATGTATACTCTCTTGCTATCACTTAAATCAAGATGTAGACTAGTTCCGTATCCCAGAAATGCCCTTCTGGCCCCTTTCCAGTCAATCCCCTCATCCTCTGTACCCAGAGGCAGCTGCTGCTCAGATTTCTAGCACCATAAATTGGTCTTTTCTGATCTGGAATCTCACATAAACAGAATCATGAATTATGTCCTCTGCTGCGTCTGGCTCTTTGGCTCAACATTTATGCCTACAAGATTCTGATGTATTGCTACATATTTAAGTAGTTCTTTCCTTTTTATTGTTCAGTGGTATTCTATTGTATTGGAGACTATCGTGAGTAAAGTTGGTATAAACATTCTTCCTCAAGACTTTTTTCAGCTCGTGCTTTTGCTGTTCTTGAGCGTTTACCCAGGAGTAAAATCGCTGGGTCATAGAGCAATGCTTGCTTATCCTGACCTTGCATGTTGATGCTCTAGCCTGACAGTTTTTTTTTTTAGTTCTTCAGAAGTACCTACTTTCATTCATTAGACTTCACATATCTTCCCTTCACCTGGGTAATTCTTAACCATCCTCCAGATCCTGATTTAGATGTTACATATCAAGGAGCCTTCCCTGACTTCTACAGAAATTTACCAGGTTCTCCCCGCTAGGAGCTCCCATAACATCCTGGTATTGGAACCTGATGAAATGATGTATTTCAAATCTCTGTCTTCCTTCTGGCGTTTAACATCCATGGGGCAGGCATATAGCTGAAGAAAATTCTAATTCAAAAAGATACACGCACTCTAGTGTTCATTGCAGCATTATTTACAATAGCCAATACAGGGAAGCAACCTAAATGTCCATCAAGGGATGAATGGATAAAGAAGACATGATATATTTATACAATGGAATATTACTCAGCCATAAAAAATAATGAAATAATGCTATTTGCAGCAACATGGATGGACCCAGAGATTATCATACTAAGTGAAGGAAGTCAGACAGAGAAAGACAAATATATGATATTGCTTATATGTGGAATCTAAAAAAATGACACAAGTGGACTTATATACAAAACAGAAATAGACCCACAAACAAACAAACAAACAAAAAAACTTATGGTTACCAAGGGGGAAAGGGGTGGGGAGGGATAAATCAGGACTCTGGGATTAACATATACACACTGCTATATCTATAACAGATAACCAGCAGGGACCTACTGTATAGCACAGGGAAATATACTCAGTATTTTGTAATAACCTATAAGGGAAAAGAATCTGAAAAAAAAGAGATGTATATGAATATATAACTGAATCACTTTGCTGTACACCTGAAACGAACACAACATTGTAAATCAACTCTACTTCAATAAAAAAAATCCATGGGGCAAGTATTATGTCTCTGTGGTATACAGCTAATAATTACATCTGACTCACTTAGTTCCCAGCACTAGCCTCATATGTGCTCATACATTAACACCTCTTGGATAGATGAGTGGATCAAAGGATGGGGAGATGAAGAGTATTGGAGATGGATTAAGCTAGACAGACTGCCTTCTATGGGATTCTTACGGGTCTTCCTAACTTCTCAGAGACCACTGGGGTGGGGGGTAGTGAGCACATGGGGCCAAAGGGGCTGGGGACCAGGGCCCCTCAACCAAGTTCAATCAGATCATCTTGCCTATTTTAATCTGATTTATATATCACACTTCCAAGTAATATTTCATTGGAAGACAAGAATACCTTTTTAAAAAGTAGCTTTTAAAATCACTGATCTAGTCATGGGCTCACAACACAAACATCCCCAGGGGCCAGGAAATAATGTAACTAAGTCAAATAGGCAGGTTTTTTTGCATATCAAACACGACAAATAGCCTTCACTCCCACAAGGAACTATGCTCTCATTTTCCTCGAAACACACAGCCCACTTAATATAATAGGCAGTTACTTACTTTGAAGGCATAGCTACAGAAAAATGTTTATCCACAAAAAGAAAATAAAGCAAAAACGAAACAAACATAGCTGGACAAATAAGATTGTAAGTGGTAACTTACATTCATTTTTAGTACCAGGGAGACAATAGAGAGTGGTGGAGACTGTGTGCATCTATCTTAAAGGGGCAGCTTCACTTCAGTTTCAGTCACTTGCTGCCTTGTGGTAATGTGTGTGTGTGTGTGTGTGTGTGTGTGTGTGTGTGTGTGAGAGAGAGAGAGAGAGAGAGATGGAGTCAGACTCTCATTATTTTTAAATTTTGGTTTACACACATAGTATAGGATAAACAAAAACATATCTGTGGATCAAATAACAGGTATGAAAGTCAAGCCATAACCTCTGAAACTGGTCCAACTTCTCAATATCAAAAATGACAAAGCACAGTCCTGGAGAGGTGAAATGACTCGCCCAGTTCTATCAGCTTGTTAGAGAAAGAGGTAAGATAAGGATCCAGGTTTGTAAACTCTTGGTCTAATGCTTCTTCATCTTTCCCACTCACTCTGGTCACTCCCTTGTCTATATGTTGATGTAGAGGACATTTCTGGTGGCCTCCTAGTATCATTTGTACCTTCCCCATTGTAATGGCACAAAATGTTCAGGTGCTTCTCCCATCCCACCACTCACTGTATATTCCGTGTGTTCACGGGTGTGATGACGGCTTTCCCAGCTCCGTGATAATCCCATACCCTTCAACAGTGATTGGTTCAGGAATCAGGTGAGTGTATACACTTAGCCGGCCACGAGGAACGATTCCAAAGTGTGCATGAGATCCAATTTGGGCTGATGAGAGCTGAGTGATGTTTGGGAGATTCTGTGGAAGAAGTCCCCTCACTCCTAAGAGGGAGCCTCTGAGTCAACCTCCAGTTCATCCTCTAGATGTCCTGGCATTCATTCATTTCTTATGCAGCCATTATGTGTCAAGCACTGTTCTAGACATTGTCAATATAGAACATGGATTTCAAATCATAGCAGGAAAAAACAGAAAATAAAGAACTGAAAAAGTAACTCAGTGTCATTCCAGATGGTGTCAAGTATGATGGAAAATATACAACATAAAAAGAAACAGAGTAGAGATGGGGTGAGTGGGTACACACCTATATAGGGCACGCAGAGTATGTTAAGACAGAAACTATTAGGGCCATTCTGCCATCATGAGAGAAGCAGTCTGGTGATGAAGTCATTACACAGAGGAGGACAAGACCAAAGGAACTGCAAAGAAATACAGCCAGAACACCTAGATCAAGCTGATCCTGAAGGTTGCATTGCTTCCAGACTAGCAGGTACAAGATTTCCCTGTGGTTTAAGTGTGTGTGTGTGTGTGTGTAAATATATACATCACATATTCTTTATACATTCACCTGTTGATGGACACTCAGTTTGCTTCTATATCTTGGCAATTGTAAATAATGCTGCAGTGAACACTAGGGTGAATGTATCTTTTCGATCAGTGCCCCCATACTGTCTTCCATGGTGTCTGCCCCAATTCACATTCCCACCAACAGCAAACAAGAGGGTTCCCTTTTCTCCACATCCTTGCCAACATTTGTTACGTGTGGCCTTTTTGATGATGGCCATTCTGACAGGTATGAGGTGATATCTCACTGTGGTCCTGATTTGCATTTCCCTCGTGACTAGCAATGTTGAGCATCTTCTCATGTGCCTATTGGCCATTTGTATCTCTTCTTCGGAAAGGAGACCACAGCACCTTAATTATTCCCCCATGGACAGTCTTCCATCCCTCTTTAACCCATTCTGCCATTCAATCAATTCAAACACTTTATAAAGATTTACTGAAGGTCTGGAGGCACACCAGGCAGTGGGTGGTAAAGCTGAATAAGACAGAGCCATTGCCCTGAAAGAGTTCACCATCTCCAGCGAGGATGGAGACGCACACATTTACCACACAGGCTCACATACAGGCCTACAGTATGCGAGCACGTGCTGCTTAAGCATGTTACTTCACTCACACCTCAGAAAGCTGCTCTAAAGCTGAGGTCAGCAAACTTTATCTGCAAAAGTCCAGAGAGTAAGTATTTCAAGCTTTGCTGTTCAAGACGTAAAACCAAGCATACTGTGTAGATACTTGTATTATATAACAAGAGAGGAAGCAAAGCTGCACAAATTTGTTATGGATTCAAGTCAAAATAGAATAAAAATTGAGTACAACTTTGTTGTGTAATACAAGTCTACTAAAGAGAAGAATGAAATCTTTTTGGAGGAGGAGGCATTTTGCTTAATTGGGGTTCAAAATTAGCGTTTGCTGTCGTCAAATCAACTTCAAATGGTCATCTGTAAAAACCACTCTCCAAGGAACAGACTCTTTGGAGAAGTAGCTGATTCCAGGGCTGAGGCAGGACTTATATAAGATAAGCCTAAAGCATCTTGTCATGCCAGAAAACAAGGAAATACTAACACATACACACAGTTACGGGGAATATCAAAGGGACACAGGAGCCGACTGGAAGAGCTCTCAATGGCCAAAGACAACAATGTGAGCGACAAAATAATTAAAGTAGTATTAGATTATGCCCCAAAGTATATAATAAATATCCATGAGGCCATACTGGTATAAATAACTTATTGAATAAATAAATAAATGAGACAGCAGTAGACACATCCGTACAGAAACATTCTAACTAATTTCTGTAACGACTCCCTGCTGGAGGACGTGCAGCGTAACTCCCAACTCCTTAAGTGTGCCTGCACATAGTGACCCAAAGGGCACAGGAGGGAGGAAGAAAAGAGTTACCTGGCAGTGGAGAAGCCTAAGGAACACTATCTCAGCCGGTGATCAAGTCCACATCAGTGGTGCTAAGCCATGCGGAGAGTTCGCTACGATGTGATAAAAACGGCACTTTATCTCCATGGTCTTCATCTCCAGAACCTACAGCCCCAGTGTGATCATGAAAAGAAACATTAGAAAAATCCCTATAGAGGGTCAGTGTACGAAGTACTTGGCCAGGACCCCTCAAAACTGTCAAAGTCATCAAAAACAAGGAAGGTCTGAGGAATTGTCAGAGCCAAAAGTTGCCTCAGGAGACGGAGCGACTAAATACAATGCAGGAATCCTGGGACAGAAAAAGCACACCAGGTAAAAAAATAAGGAAATCTGAATTAAGTATGGACTTTAATAATAATATATATTAACAATGGTTTATGAGTTGTTAGAAACGTGCTATACTAATGTAGGAGGTTGATAATAAGGACAACTGGTGTGGGGTATGTGAAAACTCCCTGTAATATCTTCACAACTTTCCCATAAATCAAAACCTATTCTAAAATAAAGATCTCATTAAAACATACATACACACAGCCACTCTTAGCTGGAGCACAAGCTGTACAAAAACAAGCTTTGGGGCGCCCCTCGTGGCGCAGTGGTTGGGAGCCCGCCTGCCGATGCAGGGGACACGGGTTCGTGCCCCGGTCCGGGAAGATCCCACATGCCACGGAGCGGCTGGGCCCGTGAGCCATGGCCGCTGGGCCTGCGCGTCCGGAGCCTGTGCTCCGCAACGGGAGAGGCCACAGCACTGAGAGGCCGGCGTTCCGCAAAAACAAAAACAAAAACAAAAAGCAAGCTTTGGACATATTTGGCCTTTGGGCCATAGTATACCAACCCCTGCTCTAAATTAGCTACTTTCATTCCTATTTTGTAGTTGAAGACACTGAGGTTGACGAGTAATTCAAATCTTATCAGAGTTCATCGAACCCTGTTATGACCAATTTCAAAGTCTGTGCCCTATCTGTAGCATAAGAAGATGCTTCTTGCCCTGCTCAAAGCCATTCATGACTCTTCGTGGACTCTAGGAAAATTCTGCACTCTACAGGCTGGTCATCCAGGCTGTCCACACCGGGACGCTCACTGACCTTCCAAGGCCCCTCTCCTCTTTCTTTCCACAGCCCCTGACTCTGATCTCTCCAAAGTATGACTGGTAAAACAATTCATCCAGTATTGCCTTATGACTCATTGTGTTATGAGCACATACACAACACAATTTCAAAAGCAGTTACATTGCTTTTGGCTGCAAGGACTAGAGTTCCCAATTTTAAATGGTTTAAACTGTCCATTAGAACATTCTGTGATGATGAACATAATCACTGATGGGGCCGTCCTACATGGCAGACTCAGTGCATGTGGCCACTGAGCGCTTGCAACGCGGCTAGTGCAAGTGAGGAGCTGAAGTTTTTATTTTACTTAACTCTAATCAAAGTTTAAATTTAATGAACCATATATGGCTAGTGGCGCTGACCACCACAGAAATGCAATGCAAATCAAAACTACAATGAGATAGCACCTCACAACTCTTAGGATATCTAGTATCAAAAAGACAAGAATAAAAAATGCTGGCAAAGAAATCCTTATACAAGGGAACCCTTGTACACTGTTGGTGGGAATGTAAACTGATACAACCACCGTGGAAAACAGTATGGAGCTTCCTCAAGAAATGAGAAGTAGAACTACCACGTGATCCAGCAATCCCACTTCTGGGTATATTTCCAAAGGAAACAAAATCACTATCTCGAAAAGATTATCTGTACTCCCATGTTCATTGCAGCATAATTCACGATAGCCAAGTTATGGAAACAACCTAAGTGTCCATCAATAGATGAACAAATACAGAAGATGTGGAATATTATTGTCTAAAATAGAAGAAAATCCTGTCATTTGCAAAAACATGGATGGGTCTGGAGGGGATTATCTTAAGTGGAACAAGCCAGGCAGAGAAAAACAAATGCCTCATGGTATTACTTATATGTGGACTCTTACAAAAATTCAAACTCAAAGAAACAGAGAGTAGAAAATTGGTTGCCATGGGCTGGTGGGTGGGGAGATGGGGTGGGAATGGAGAGAGGCTGGTAAAAGGCTGAACAAACTTTCAGCCATAAGATGAATAAGGTCTGAGGATCTAATGTATGACATGGTGACTATGGTTGATAAAACTGCATTGTATAATTGAAATTTGCTAAGAGTAGAACTTAAATGTTCTCACACACACAGAGAAAAAAGGTAAATAGGGATGTGTTAATTAGCTTGATGCAGGGAATCCTTTCACATCGTACACGTGTATCAAATCATCACATTGGACACTAAATATCTTGCATCTGTATTTGTCAATTACACCTCAATAACACTGGGAAAAAAATAAAGTACTATTTTAACCACTCCCCCAATAAAAAGCTCAATTTCATCACCAAGCACCAGCTCTCTCCCTTCTCCTCTGACATCCTCAGAATTGCACAGCAGCCCCCACGGACGAGGGAGGTGTGCAGTCATTTCAAGCCTCTGGTCCTTACGTTAAAGCACACAAAAGCAAGAATAATGGGCAACAAGAAGTCTGTACTCTGTGTTCTCTCTCTTATCAGGGAGGAAAGTCGTTTTAGGAAGTCCAAGGAGATTTCCTTGAAGGTCCCACTGAACAACACTGAGCCACACGCTCACCCTAAAAGCAAAGGAAGCTGGGGGAGCAGATACCTGGTATTTCCACCCCACGGTGGGTTGAAAGAGGGGTAGAGAAATGGCAGTTGTGGGCGCATCCACAGTGTCTCCCAGGGTGATTGTGAGTGGTTACTTACAATTTTATAATTATTGAATGTACATCTTTCTTATGGTTTTTCTGTTTGCCCCAAGAAGTAAACTGTAAAGTCCTTTAACAGTAAAACTGTGACTTACTTATTTGCACCTGAAAAGGTTTTCAAGAGTTTTTTTTTTTTAAACTGACCAACAACATTGTTTGGAAAGAGAATCGATTCAGACTCCCAGCCACCCTTCAGTTCTTGGAGAAAATCACAGCCAGGCCAAATGGTTCAAAAAATTATAGTCGCATGAAATGAAGCAGCAGAATGCCATTAGAGTAGGGGCACAGCTGGTGATCCAAGGCCAGCCTGACGTTACTAAGTAGAGACCTGGGTACAAATGTCAAAGAAGCCGGCTCTTGGAAATTAAATTTAAACCACTTGGAAATGATTTATCTGTGTATGCCATTTCCTTGCAAGAATAAAGAGCTCTGAAAAAAAACCACAAAATGAGTTGGAGACACTGCTGGACCATTTCTAGGGGGCGAGGATCCCTGCTGTTACATACAGTTGCCCTGTCTTGTGAGAACCCTCACAGCAGAACAGGGCAAATTCCAGCTCTGCTAAGTTGCGAGACTATCACCTGTTCAACAAGTCCTGGGTGGTGGTTTACTCTTGCTTATTAAATGCTTTTTTCACAAAGACAGCAAAGTAACAACTTAAACAAGATGGCGGAGTGTCTGACACATTCGGGGCTGTACTCCAACCTTTCCCGTAACTCCTCCACCATCCTCAGTGCATTGACTGCAGACCACAGATACTAAGCTTATTAACCTCCCTTGCGGTGTGGTCTGTATCTAAAATGAGAACAAAAGCAACAGCAGTAATAGCTAACCTGCTGAATGCTTAATGCATGCTGGAGGTGGGCTAAGTGATTAACATACATTCTGGTATTTAATTCTCACAATGACCCTCCAAGGGAGGTCCTATCCTTATCCCCATTTTCCAAATGACTGAAGTGTAGGCTCAGAGAGTTCCATGTCCAAAGCTGTTAGCAAGTAAACGGTTGAAGCAAGATTCCGATCCACTCTGCTACAAACAAGCGGCTGGATGGCAATGTTTACCTTTCCTTCACGGGGTTCTTCAAAGTATAATTCTGTACTTGTGTGATTATCAGATGAAGGTCTGGTTCAAAACAAGCTGTGAACCCCAGAACGAGAATCTTTCTGTGAGGTCCTCGTTGCTCACCATCTGCCTAACACAGCACAAGCGCCCAGTGAGAGGTGTTATTACGAACGTCCAAATGAATAAGCGAAGGTCTTTAAATGGGTTTGGGGTTTGCCTCAGACTGTCAGAAGGCAGATGAGTCAGCTCTCAACCTGAATGAGTGGGTTCCATTAAACTGCTTTAAAAAGACAAATTATAATCGATAAAAGACCAATAAAGGGGTATCACGTCTAATGAATTTAAAAATTTGGAAGACTGAAAATTATTTGAGAGGGTGTGATGGAAGCAGCTTCCAAATGAAGGTCCCGGCACGACTCACATTGCCCTTGGGACGTGGAGGAATCAACAGGAAGATGGAGTTTAACTTTCGCGGCTTCCAGGCGGTCTCTCGTGGAGGGAGGTCTCCGTGCACTGCACAGCCAAGTCTTCCTCCAGACGATGGAAGGCTCGCATGTGTTCCCACGGATGCTCCACCAGCCCCACTCATATTCTGTTCTTACTTCACTTCCTAACACTTAAACAAACTAAAAACATTACCATATCGCACCGTATCATTTAATAATCAGAGTGTGGCTGTATTGCTATGTTGCTTGTAGGATTGGCGACAGATGTTTTAAGGGAAGAGAAGGAAGGAAAAGCATCTTAAATACTTCTTTTTGCCTAAACCCCTCCCTTGCACCTGGTTTCAGGGCTTCTCTTGGTCTTACCAAATGTTCCCATGTGAAAACAAAGTAGGTTTTTTTAAAAAGACTCCGGGACTCAGGGGCAGCATTTGGATGCAAAATGGAATTGAATATAGGGGTGGCTGTAAGCTGCCTTCCAGTTTCTAAGGACCTAGGTGCTGTTTGCTAAGGCAATTTCATTTGGCCCCCAGAGGAGAACAACGTATATGTTCCTCGCAGCTGTAGGTTCTCTGCACATCACGTCTAGAAGTGTTTCTCAATTTCAACGCACCTCAATAGTTCTAGGGCTGCATTTCACTGGCAAATTCTGATGCAAGAGTTAAGATGCGAATTCTTGTTATTTCTTCCACCTTTCATGTTTACAAGACAGTATAGCTGGTTCCCTGACAATTGGGAAGCCAGGAGTGCTCCCAGGAGGCACAGGGAATGGCTCCAGCAGCCGCCAAAACGTACTCCTTGGAACATATAAAATGTAAAAGACAGTAGGATTGTTTGTTTGATAATCAGTATCAAACCCAAACGTTTTACATGATTAAAAAAAAAAGAGAGAGAGATGAGCATCCTTGACTTGGTAACATTTATTCAGTATTCTTTGAAATTAGCAAGAATCGGAAGAAGCACATATCAATCAAATACAGCCACAAAAATGTCCTGGATATAAATAAAGATGCACTATGAGAAATACTCACTACTGAAGGAACAGGTACGCTCTTACATTTACTACCCCTTAGCAAGGAACAACTATAAAGACCTTGACTTGTAAAGGAAAATACAGATTCAATTTGATCATAATTTGCCTCACTAGGCCCTGTCATCATGTATGTTTTCAAGGCCTAGCCTGACAAATGTTACGAAAATGACAAAAAGAAACTCAAGCGAATGTTTCCAGTTTCCGCAACGTTCAACAAAACAGTGCAGAAATAAGTTACTTACCCATGCACAGAGTAAGGCAAAGGCTAATTTCATAAGGGTTAGGAATAATAAATTTAACTAGTTTCTTTTTCACAGGACAAACACTTCAGACTTCTTTTTAAGTAATGGGTATACTGTATTATGGTTCATACTCTACATGTGTTTCCTAACTCTACTCAAAAAGCCAACACTCACATGTCAAAGACGAACTTGTCCTCGCTTAGACTTACTCTGTAACAACCGCAGAAAACAATCTGGGTTTCGTAATAATATCTACCGTGGAAAGTGCACACACTAGTTGAAGCATATAGTTTAGAGAGCTGAAAGTATGTTAAAATGTAGTCTAATGGATGTCGCAAATTCCGTTTTTAAAATATTTTTTTCAAACCAAAAGCTGCAGAAAATTAGTTCTTAAATATTCTACCGAGAACTCTTGAGCAGCGAACGTTTTAAATTTCTTAAGCTTTTCATTTTTTTAAAAATAGTTAAATGAATGTAGTAGCCCATCTTTTTGAAAAATAATCCCCCAAAAGATTACAAATCTTTTGTTTTAATCAGTGTGACCAACGGCTTGTCATCGGGGCTGTAATCCTCATAGGCGATGGGGGTCACATCATACATCGCAGGCCGGGATTTCTTTCCAAACCTGAAATCACAGGGAGGGAGGACTCTGGTTAGAGAACTGTTGGCTCTCAAGTCCTGTTAAAGGTAATTGGTGACAATAACTTATCTTCAAGGATCAAATGGAACTATAAAAGTACTCTCAAATATCCTCTCTAGCTAGTACAGAAATTTAAGACTTCTTGATATTAACATTGAATGAGTATAAATATTAGCCTTTGGCGTGGGAGGGCAAAAATTGGATTTCACAGAACGTAGAGTCCAAATTAATAGCGAAGCTTGTCGGTTAAATCTTGGAAGAGCAGTCAGGCGTGACGGCTCTACAATAGGTTTCCAGAAAACATGTATCGATTTGTCTTCTTCTCAGACCCAGAGCGATTTGGAGAGGCAAGTTTATCTGACGTCCACTCTAGTGCCTGGAATGCAGAGTGGCAGGGTGGGCTTCTCTGCACTGTGCACAGCCTCTCCCCTGGGACTTGCAGGAGGGCTGTGAGGGCTCAGAGGCCACCTGAGGTCCCAGGACAGAGAAAGGCAGAGAGAGGAAATGACTTCAAATAACAAGGTGTTAGTCTACAATCTGTGTGGGCACCGCCCATCCCATGGCATCCGCCTATCACTCCCCAACGCCCATGTACACACAGGCCATCCTTTCTTCTCTGAGCACAAAGCTATTGTCCCAACAGGCTTGTATATATCAAAAAACCCCTTGACAGCAGGACTGAAGCGCAGAAGCCAGGAGCATCAAAATCCAATCTCAGGACTTCCCGCCAAACCAATGTTAAAACGGCGATTCTTCAAATAAAGCCAATTCAACTTCTGGGTGGTCTCTTCCCTTTCAAGACCTCACCTTCCCTAAAGGCCCCTGGAGGGCAATACGATTTAAACAATCTTCCCCACTAGCCCGCCACTCCTCCTCCCTTTTATAAACAACATCTTTTAACTGTTTCAAGTCCAATGGAGCCTATTAAAAAAGAAATTTTAAAAGAATCTCAAATTTTGAAAGGATTGCCAGGATGGGCCCCCAAGGACTTCTCCGGGCTTATTTCCCATGGCTTTAATCCCATCTCCCCACCTTTCTATCTCTTCTTTTTATATCTTGGAAAGTCTGTCTTCTCACATACAGAGATGAGAAGTAGAATCAAGTGGGAAGTGAGAAAACGTTGCCTTCTTCATATGATCTCTTATTTTTAAACATTCATCAATCTTGTATTCCGATTCACTCAAGATTTATTGGCCTTCCGGAGTTGCAAAGGCACAAATCATGCCAGATAGGCACCCAGCAAAGTGCAAAGATAGAGTTAAAGCATTCTGCCACCGAGAAGCCACAGCTCCTGAGGCACTATTAAAAAGTCTTCAATGAAATTATGTCTAACATGTTAGCCTCACCGAAGGTCCGGAGTTGTGTGGGCATAAATGTGGATTGGACTCCAGCCTGAGGTCTGTGTATCTAAACTGATTGAGGTCTGCACAATCTGAGAAGAGGAAAAGGGCAACAATATAAAAGCCAACGGGCTCTTAACACTTTCTCCCAAGTCTGAAGATTTCGGAGGTTACTTAAAGGAGCAAGCATTTTGACAACCTATTTCTCATAAAATAGCTAGATACACCGGCAACAATATACCACCAATAATATTAATTTAATTAATTTAAAAAAATCAGGAAATCCCAGTGTAAAGCTCTCTGTAACCACGGGACGCTTTCCTGCAGGAACTCCAATGGGAGTGTCGTCGCATCCTATGCAGCCTGTGAATCAATCGGTTAGCCAGCAGGAAAAAGCCAAGCAACGTAATAAGTTGAATACAGGCTTACAATACCCATTTTATTTTTTATATGATTCCAGTTTGAAGAATAATCTGTTTCCTCCAAATCTAGAAAGTTAAATGCCTCCATGTTGTGCAATCCATCCACAAGCTGTAGTTTGAAGGGCCGTGACCTTACATTGCTGTCGTGCAGCTGGATACTGACAAGGCAGGTTGGAGGATGAGCGTTCCAGATCCACTGAGCACAACAAAGCAAGAGCTGAAGGCACTCAAGAGCTGCCACGTGTCCACCGTACACACACACAGTCAACTGAAGGACGCCAAGCATTGCTTTGTGTCTGCATGGGAAACTCAGCCTGGATCGCAAAGCGTAACACTGGTGCAAGGGTACCTGGTGAAAGTACGACTAACACCCCCAGCACAACTGGAGCTGGATTCCTTGCACTAGGACCTAACCAGCTCCCGAGAAGCCTCCAAATTCCTGAGGTGAGACACAGAAATCCCCACCCAAAGTGCAGCATCTGCTATATGGAAGCTAAGATGTGAAATGAAGTAAGACTCTCCTTCCATCTCCCACACCTATCAGAGTAGCGATCTCAGAGTTAGTGCAAAACAAATGTGCATTCATACTTAAATTTCCAACGCTAACAGCTTTTTATACTTCCTTAGTGTCTCAGAATTGGGTGGATGTTAAGGAATAAGCTAATACCTACAGAATTCCATTTTAAACTCTCAGGCACTAAACCAATGTCAGAGCTTGCCTACGTTACGGCAGGAGTTTTTATGCAACTGTTCTTTTTTTTAAACAATGCACTGTTTTTCCTTACCCTAAAGGGACATCTTAATTGCTTAAAAAAAAAAATTGGAAGCTAGAGAAAATGAAAATGTAGACCTTGGATTAGCAAACTATAGTCTGCTAGCTAGTAATAGCCTGTTGCTTGTTTTTTAAATAAAATTTTATTGGAACACAGTTTGTGCCCATTCATAATGCCTCTGGTGCTTCCACACAACAAAGGCAGAGCTGGTCACAAAGACCCAGAGGCCATACGGCCCACAAACTCTAAAATGTTTCACAGGCCATTGATGAAGACCATTGATAGGGGTCACCCACAGTCTCTCTGCAGAGGATTTAGCATCGTGTCTGGCTGTGTTAACCATAGTAGAAGCACTAACAGCAGTTGTGCAGCCGTGGTATCAATGTCACTGACAGCTCAAACGTCATAGTTGGTGACCAGTCTTGTGCGCCTTATTTTACTAAAGAAACAAAAGAAACTGAAACCAGTTATGAGGGAGGTCAAAGTATGTACATTCTTCTAGCTCATATTCCCCTGGAAGTCAACAGCTAAACAATACCTCCAGGAACAGCAGGTGGATGTGAGCTTCAAAAAGGCCCACATCGGGAGATGCTGTTTGAGAAAAAGTGACTCTGTCCTTTCCCAGCTCTCTTTTTGTTTGTTTGTTTTCTGTGATCGGGCACTTATAGCTGGTAGAGCAGTAAGCAATCAGCAAGCAAAGTGTGACCTCAGATGCAGAACTTACAGAGCTGTGGCTTCACTCCTGCCAGTCTGTCACAAAGTCTTTGCAGCCTGAGTGTAAGCAAAGCGGCTGCCGGAACATAGGAAAGGAGGGGGCTCCCTTCTCAACCCAGCACCAGCCGACTGCTGACGTCAGAATCACCAGACACTTCCCGGGTCACTGGGGAACGTCACAGATGACCCAGTCAGGATTCATCCTGTGCAGCTGCTCAGCTGCAGTCATTCTGATCCAATGTCACCTCCAGGCTAGTGGCAGGCAGACAGGCCATGAAATGCATGTTAGCTACAGGCTGATGCTCAAAACTAGGAAGAGGGGAATTGCAAAAAGGACTCAGTTTTTGTCAATGCCTTTCCAGGGTCTCCAGGAAAAGGGGCAAAAGGGCCAACCAGCCAGAGATCCAGCCAAGGCCTCTGGAGAACCATGCTGTAGAGGCCACAGGTCATAGCCGAATAAACTTTTAGACAGGAATGTCCTCAGATATTTGGGAAGGCACTGTATTAACATCAATGGTTTTATCTGCAGTCACTGGTGCATGCAGGAGCTCGCTGGTTAGGAATTCTGCAGTAAATATTTTTGATAAAAATCAGTACCGAATAAGAACCAGGTTTATAAATGCTTTCAAATTTATTCTTTCCTTCCAAGAGTATTCAGTTAAGTATCTTTTCAGCGGGCTATATAAGCAGGAAGCCCAGAAGAACCTATCTTAACTTCTTCCAGGGCTGAGATAAAATACTCTTCTTCCTCTTGAATGCAAAAGGACCTTAGTCAGAGATTCCTCCAGGGTAGGGGAGTGTGGAGGGAATCTGATTTCTTGGGTCTCCCAATACATCCCCGTATAGAGCTATGGAGTCTGCTCTTTCCTGGTGAACTAAGCCCCTTCAGGAAGACTTTTGAGAAACAAATGAATTTGTCTACTCTCCTTTTCTTTTTACATCCTCTACCTCTCATCCAATGTTTTCAAGATACTCCAAATACCCCTGCAGGCTGGTACCACTTACAAAGCTGGTGCCCTGGGATGAATCTACTTCTCAGGCAGGTCAAGACATCCTATGCCAGCCCCTCACCGAGATCATCCATTCATCTCAGACCTCAAATTATAGTGAGGTCTACCATGTGCCAGGACCCACTGGAGATACAGTAATAAAACTCACTGCTCTCTACTCAAGAGGAAAGAGTCAAATAAGCAATTAAGATGAGACTGCAGGGATTCACCTCAATGTTTCCTGGAAGCTGTGTTGCTGAGTTGTTGACTCTTAAACAAAGGCTCCCACAACGAGGCTCATCTGTAGGGCTTGACCTGGAAGAGGGTTAACTCTCTCTTCTCCCCCAAAGTTACAGAAGTAAGGCTAGTGCAGCTCCCACAAAGAAGCTTCCCTGGGCTTTGGGGCAGATGCTCTATATCTCCCAACTTCTCTCATCCACTGGCTCCTCTCCTTGGAAGCCAGGTTCTGGTTTTTGTTTCCCCTGGACTCACTCTAAGACCTGAGTCTTAGGTTTGCGGGTTTCCTTTGGAAGAAAACTAACTTTCTGAACCTCTGAGCTTCTATGCCCCTCAGGCAGAATTTGGATGTGCTTGTGTCTTGAACAATATCAATCACGATGTCCCAACAAAGATGATGCAAGTAATAGTTCCCTGGAGGCTCAATCTTGAGACATCAAGCTCAGTCCCCTTTTTGCTACAGCACACTCACTTTCTGAACTGTGTGCTTCAGATTGTTCTACCAACTGAAGGAAAAGATGATGCTTTTAATACACAATATCACTATTATCTTTTTAGTAAACACTCCTTGCAAAACTCAACAAAATTAGATGAACTGATGTTTTCCGTGTTGTAATAGATTCGGAGAAGTAAATGTGGTGTTATCTGTTTATACAACCTTTAAATATTTGTAATTTAAGTTGATTGTCATAACTCTTTAAGGAGGTAGTTCTCCCTTCCCACAGTTGAGGGAACTGTATTTGTGGAAGGTTAAATCATCGGTTTAAAATACAGTCAGGGACTTCCCTGGTGGCGCAGTGGTTAAGAATCCGCCTGCCAATGCAGGGGACACGGGTTCGAGCCCTGGTCCGGGAAGATCCCACATGCCACAGAGCAACTAAGCCCATGCGCCACAACTACTGAGCCTGCGCTCTAGAGCCCGCGAGCCACAACTACTGAGCCCATGTGCCACAACTACTGAAGCCCTTGCGCCTGGAGCCCGTGGTCCGCAACAAGAGAAGCCACCACAATGAGAAGCCCGTGCACCGCAACGAAGAGTAGCCCCTGCTTGCCGCAACTAGAGAAAGCCCACATGCAGCAACGAACAACCAAAGCAGCCAAAAATAAATAAATCAATAATTTAATTAATTAAAATAAAATACAGTCAGGTAATGGAGCAGTCAGGCTTAACGATGTCGCTCCAACACCCAGACTCACACTAATTCCTGTCTCTACAGGAGCCTTTCCTCCAGGAGAGGACACTATTTTATACAATACGAACTCTAACAGCCGAATGACCATCATTTGACTTTCTTTAAATAAGCCCTTAAATCAAATGGGTAATTTATACTCACACTGACTGTTAGAAGAGCAACACAGCTAAACACATCCCCCCAAAAATCATCAGAAAATGTTTCACAACTCCTAGACATTGTTGTCTAGGTAGTAATGTAGTGATAAAGAAGTGAACACGTATAAGAGACCACATCAAAAAGCCAATTATGATGACATGGAGAAATAGAGGGAGTTTGGGTTCTTGAAGGTATTAAGTCATGAAATGAAGCAACTCTAGCAGTATTATATTTTAGACTTCTTATGGGAGATGCAGTCATTTCAGCATAATAAGGCATGAAAACAAAAAATACATTGAGATCATAAACTATAAAAAAAATGTTTCACACACAGTGATGAAGAGTCAGATATGTATAACAGAGATAAACACAAAATGAATGAATGCATTCAATGAAAACAGAAAGCCAGCAGCAAAGTAAAGGCGTTTGCTTATGAAACAGCCTAATTGTCCGGTCCCCCAACACTACCTTGAACTTATGTTTTATTCTTTGAAACCCTCCTTGGGGATGTAAAGTCCTGTTCATAATATAACCCTGATACTGAGGATGCACATGTGAGAGCAGCACCTCCCTTCCGCCTCCTCCCGCCGCCCACCTGGCATGCCGGATGGAGGCGATGGCACTGCTGAACTCGCTGTCGATGCTGCGGCAGTTGTAGAACTCCTCGTAGGCCGGCCTGGAAGAGCCCTGGTACTCGATGCGGCTGATGCGGCAAATCCCCACAATCAGGATGACGAGCATCAGGATGAAGGCGACGCAGAGGGCGCCGATGATGATGTAGAGGGAGTGCCGGGGCATGTTGGTGAGGCTCTCCGCCATGTGCCCGGACTTCCACTGGATGTCTGAAGGCAGAAATAAGCAAACGGCTGCGGATGAGTTGTGGCCTTTTGAATGGGAAGGACTTTCTTGTCCTCACATCGGGAACCTAAAATATAAGGGCTGTCCAAGCTGGGAAGAATTGTTTTCTATGGATAATCCAGACCAAAGGCCTTACTGTATACGGACCTCTAACAAATCATTAAGAAAAAACAGGAACACGCCATAGAAAAGTGCACAAAGAATATAAAAATGAATTCACCAAGGAAATACAAGTAGAAACTTCTTCAGCTTCATAATTATTTTTAAAAATGCAATTCCTATATCAGTTCCCAAATATTATTTTAAAATTTTGATAACCACAGTTGACAGGGGTACAGAAATGGGGACTGTGTGAATGGATACACAGCCCCTGTGCGGACTGCATGGAGTTTCCTTTGACCCAGAAATTTCAATGTTCTGAATTTATGCTGAGGAAATGGTCCTATAAATGCATAAAGCCCTGGGTGCAAGGATCTTTATCTCAGCAGTACAATTTTTAAATGTTAGATTATCAACTATCACACATTTAGAAAAAAGTTCAGAAAATAGCACAGACACCCATGTACTCACCACTCAAAGTTACTAAATGTTCCTATTTGACCTTCTTTGCTTTATATTTTTAAAGGTTTTTTTTTTTAAGAAATAAAATGTTATAGATATAGCTAGAGTCTCTCAACCCCATATTCTCTCTCTACCCCACCAACAGACAACACAATTCGTAAAAGTGGAAAAATGGGAAACAACCTAAATATTCAACTCTTAGTGAGACGGAGAGATGTTCACCAAATAGCAAAAGAATTAAAAAAAAAAAAAAAGGGTTACCAAACAGAACCTAGTTGTAGAGTACAATCACATATGAGCTTCCAACGTCTACCTTACTGAAAAGCTCAGGATGGAGTGATACCAATGATGAACATTTGTTGTTTTCTTACTACGCTAAGCTTTTTGAAAACATCTCATTTAATCATCACAACCCCCGGAAGATACATTATTCCTTCTCCCCACTTTACAGACAATGTCTAGGAAGCTGACGTCACTTCCCGGGTGAGCATGTTGGCAAGTTTGGGTCCAAGTTCTTAGCCTCTGCCTCACACAGCAGTGTGCTAACGACAGTGATCTCTGAAAAGCAGGCCTGTGTGGGATTTTTATTTCCTTCTTTACACATCTCAGTCTTTTCCCACCAAAAAAAAAAAAAAAAAAAAAGAGAGAGAAGAATGCAGTCCATTTGTAATAATTAAAAAGTAAGCAATAAGTCATTTGAAGAAAACACCCATGGGATTATCTTCCAGCCTAACTAGCAGAAGGGGTGTGAGCCTTGGGACCACACCAACCTTGCTTCTGATCCCAGCTGCAAGGTTTACTTGACCTCCCTGAGCCTCAATTTCTTCCGTTATAAGAAGATACTTGCAACATATACCCTATAAGCTTGCTGTGAGCGTTAAGTTAGAAAACGTGTAAAGAAAAGTAAGAAAGTCCACTGCTGGGCTCATGGTGGGTGGTCCCTAAGGAGGAGCAGCTGCAGTGGTGGAAGAGGGAAGGATGCAGAGGAGGAGGACCCTATCCTCTGAGGCACACACTCTGAGCTGAGGATTGTTGGGCATTGCCCTGTGCCCATTCAAAAAGCACCAACCTGGGCTTCCCTGGCGGCGCAGTGGTTGAGAGTCCGCCTGCCGATGCAGGGGACACGGGTTCGTGCCCCGGTCCGGGAAGATCCCACATGCCGCGGAGCGGCTGAGCCCGTGAGCCGTGGCTGCTGAGCCTGCGTGTCCGGAGCCTGTGCTCCGCAACGGGAGAGGCCCCAACAGTGAGAGGCCCGTGTACCACAAAAAACAAAAAACAAACAAAAAAACCCCACCAACCTGGATGGGCATGAAAAAAGTGGATGGATGGACATAATCGCTGTATCTGGCACAGGTCAAGAGTGTCTAATTATGTCCCGTTTACAGACCTGCATACAAATGGAATGGTTCAGATGATGTGACCAGGATTTGAAAGGAAGCTGTGAAGATTAAAAAGGGCTAGATAAGATCAAAGAGAAACTGAACTTGGGAAAGAGGATGCCTTCTCTACTTCACTCACACCGCCACCTCCACCACCATCACCTCCAGGCCATGATTTCCACCTTAGGACTCTGGGTGCTCGGAAATGGGATTCAGGGGTGGGTGGGAATGGGCCTGTCTTCCTGTGAAATCCTCAGGCCTGTTTCCACTGTCCCACTTTAGGTGAGAGTATTTGTCACCTCTGGGTCCTCATACTCTCATCTTAGCGACATCTTCGGTGACACTGGAGTCTCAGAATCAGCTATTCTTTCCCTTGAAACGTTACGATCTGCACAAGAGCACAGGTAAACACCCAAACAAGGATCCGAGTGTACAGACCTTTTTCCTAGAAGCCTAATGGAACACTGACCCATGCCCTGAGCCTGGCTGGTTCCTGAGAGTTTGAGAAGAACGGGATGAATGAAGTGACTTCTGAGTGTGTGTCCAGATCTTCTGGCTCCTGAGTTTTACACCAAGGCCCTCGAAGTCTGGTGTTGCCACTCGAGCCTGCCTCCCTGATCACAAAGCCCGTGCAGCCAACGCACACACAGGCAGACGGAACGACATAAATCACTGCAAGTTAATGGCCGCAGCGGAAGAGGGGGAGTGTTTCGTGAAACCAAGACTCAGTCCCAGATTGGCAACCCTTTCATCTGGCAGTAACCTGGTGCACATGGAGAGAGACAAGTCATCTTTCTGGCTGAAAGAGAAGCATGACTCACTTGATTTCCAAGTATTTCAACATTCTCTGAAAAATTCAGTCGTAGGCCAGAGTCCAGCACTCACAGGGTGTGCTGTAACACTCACTGAGCACTGTCACGAGGGCCGCCAATACTGTTTCTACTCCAGCTCGGGGGAGCACTCAGATCCGATCGTGCGGCAGCCACACAAGTTCTTGATGAGCTCCTATGGTCAATCACACCTTTGTGTAAATAGCTTACACATCACACTGATTGTGTATAGACAGCCAACAGTGCACAACCGCACACGGCCACTGAAGCAGAAAACCAACTGTACTAGGTTACGTGCTCGGCACACCGCCCCAGGCCTGACAGGCTGCCTAAGTCGCTTGCATTTCTGACCATCTACTCTATTTCCCCAAACTCTGAATTCCAAGCTGTTTGGACTTTGGGGAAAACTTTCTCAAAATTTCTCCTGAACCTCTGTTTCTCCTCCCTGCCCCTGCCCTTTGCTTCTTCCACCCTATTGTCATCTAAAAGTTGTCTGATGAGTGAATGTGGCTGCTTTGCACGCTAGGTGGATTGGGAGGCAAGCTGGATCTGAATAAATCCAACACTGGGTCTGCGAGGCAGCGAATGTATCTGCAGCAGGTGGCTGCAGCTGCCGTCTCCCGGTCCATAAGCCATCGCTCTGCCGCATACAGGGAGTCCCAGTGCATGGATCATTTCCTATAGTGGCTGCGGCAGGGCTCGGAGAAAAATCATGCACCAGAGCACGCTGGAAGGGATGACCTCACCAGCCCCGGCACGTGCATGACCAGGAACGCAGGCACACCAACTGTTCAGGGAAAAAATGTCGCACTTCTGGGTCTCAGGGAGCATTTGCATTTCGGTTTAAACTCAATCTGTTTGAGGGTTTGTATCCTCTAAAGTGCTTTCGCCTTTAACATTTCAATCGGTACGAAAATAGGAGCTACGTAGGGGCTGGACTCGGAGCCTTTGCTCAAGGTAAAGCAGGTAGTCAGCGGCCAAGCTGAGGATAAAACGAGACCCACCGACCACCTCCACTCCACCAAAGAGACCTCATTCGATAGACACATTTAATTCTAAAATACATTTCCCACATCTGTTTTTTCATTTACCCAGGTGAATCTAGCTAGACTAATTTGTCCACCTACTTTTTAAGTCTTTTTCAGACTTGAGTCTGAAAGTAAAGGAATGAAAGTCTGTTTTGAGTAGATGCCACTTAGTGACATCTTAGTTTTGAGTAGATGTCACTTAGCTAGCTAGATAATTTTTGAACCATCTGCGGCCTAGAATAACTGTGAGGCGGGATTTAAAATTTCTTTATGTTTTCTGTAGCTAAAAGTTTGGTGGACAATCAATGAGACTGAAAAAAGTTAACACTCTCATTAATCTTCAGAAGATGCAGAAGCGGGGGGAATGGAAGGCACAGCTCGCCTATGCGATCCCGTCACTGAACCAGTCATCAATAAGCACCTACTATATGCTGAGCACGGTGCTGAGTGCCTGGGGTAAGAAGCAAGGGGAAACTGAGAGAAAAGTGGGCTAAGCCACTTGGCGAAGTCCAAGTGGGCTAAGCCACGAGGGACCAGAGTGGCACTGCTTCGAGAGGGGACGAGGGATTCGCCATCTAACTGGGGAATCGGGAGAGCTTTTGTTATGGGGGTCCGCAGCAAGTGTGGCTCTAAGGGTGAGTGCATAGTCACCAGGGATGGAGAACAGCAAAGTGAAGGCTGTCCCAGGCAAAGACCTGGGAGGAGGTGGAAAGCAGAGTGAGGAGCTGGAAGGAGGACAGGGTGGTCGCTCAACGCAGCAAGGCAGAGACTGTCTGAGTGAAGACGGGGCACCTCCCCACAGTGTAGGGGCAGCCCTCCCAGTCCCATAGGCAAGAGTGTGGCCTTTGCTCTTTAGTCATTGATGTATTTTATTTTATTTATTTATTTTTTTGCGGTACGCGGGCCTCTCACTGTTGTGGCCTCTCCTGTTGGCGGAGCACAGGCTCCGGACGCGCAGGCTCAGCAGCCATGGCTCACGGGCCCAGCTGCTCCGCGGCATGTGGGATCTTCCCTGACCGGGGCACAAACCCGTGTCCCCTGCATCTGCAGGCGGACTCCCAACCACTGTGCCACCAGGGAAGCCCCACTGATGTACTTTAATAGCAACTTGGTGTGGGCAAGGATGGAAACAGTGGTTGCAGGGAGGGTCTGAGGGTTCAGATTTGCACTTTGAAAAGATGCCTCTTCCATTTACGACCACATAGATGAACTGGAGTGAAATAGACCAGACACAGAAAGATACATGTTGCATGATGTCACTTATATGTGCAACATATAGGAAAAAACCCCCCAGACAGTAGAATGGTGGTTACCAGAGGCTGGGGAGGGGGTTGGGTGATGGAAGGGAGGGAGGGAGGGAGGGAGGGAGGGAGGGAGGGAAGGTGGCTGGGCGAGATGGGGTGGAAGCATGGGCAGTCACTGTTGAATGGGTGTAGAGTTTGTCTTGCAAGATGAAAAGAATTCTGAGGAAAGATGGTGGTGATGGTTGCAATATAAATGTACTTAAATATTGTACACAATATAAATGTACTTACACTTAAAAATGGTTAAGATAGTTATGTGTATTTTACCACAATGAAAAAATTTTTTAAATAATGAAAAGGTAAAATACTTTTGGAAAATTAAAAAGAAAGAAAGGAAGCAAAAAGAAAAGAAAGGTTGCTTCTGGCTGTATATGAAGAAAGGGTTTGAGGGGCTAGGGTAGAAGCCAGGTCAGAGGCTACTGCGGCCTCTGGCGGAGCTGGTGGTGGTTTGGCCTGCGTGAGAGGGGTGGAGACAGAGAGGGGAAGGAATGTGGGTGTGAGTTAGGGGTGGAATTCACCAGACTACGCAGCTTGTAGAGGCCAGTGAGGAGAGACAAAGGTAGTGTCAAATTTCTTGGCCTTTGGCTTGTATCCCTGGATGGATGAAGTACCGGAGGCAAGCAGGGGACATGGCAAGACAACCAGGTTTGAGTGGAAGCTCATGAGTTTTGTTTTGTACATGCTGAACTGGAAGTGCCTTTAAGACACCCAAGGGGCGACATCAAATAGACAGTTGTATTATTTTGTTCAGCATTTTGGTTAATAAAAGCAAATGGTTATTGAGAGTTCAGTGTGTGCTGAACACTATTCTAAGTGTGTTAGGTCCTTTATTCCTCGTACGATGCTCCAAAGTGGACATTGTTACTATCTCCCTTTTATACAAGAAGCAGCTGGGACTCCAAAGAAGCCAGGGAAGGAGCAAAGTTGGTTGTCTTGGGTTTCTTCTTCCCAAAATGCATGGCATTTAATAATGCTTGAAGAAACCCATCAAAACAGTTATGTTATATGAGCAGTCTTTATGGTACAAATAGATTTGGTTCTTTGGTTCTCATTCTGGTATAAACTAGGATTTTTAAAAAATAAAACTCATTTGGAATTAACATATACACAGTGCTATATATAAAATAGATAACCAACAAGGACCTACTGTATACCACAGGGAACTATACTCAATATTTTTTAATAACCTATAAGGGAAAAGAATCTTGCCCAGGTTTCCACATGTAATAACTGGCAGAACCTGAATTTGAACCACACACTGGCTCTAAACACTTAATAAGTAATGTTTTCCATACTGCACAATGTGGAAACCAATAGGGGCCAGACTGCATTAGAAAAAAAAGTTTAGAAAACCATATAAAAGCGTGTCACACTCATAAAGTAAGAACTACTTCATGTTTTGTGTCTGGGGGAGAGACACTGTGTGCTATGCGCCGCATCAAAATGCAAAATATATTTCTTACTGTGGGTTGCAGTCAAAAGGCCTGAGAAACACTGCTCTCTGCTATATGCATCCATCCGAACCCTTCAGGAAGGGAGGATGAAGATTCCCCTCACGGGATACCTGTATCTACCTTGCAACAGAAAAGTCAAGGTCTAATTACATCAATAAAACTACATACCTACAGAATGCCTGTTATCCTCAAATAGTATGTTTAGAAAATCAGTAGTTATCTCAAAAACATCTAATTTATCAATATTCCATCAGAGGAGGGGAAATTTCACTTTGAATAGACACCCAGAGGCTGCTCACTGCTCAGAGAGTGACAACTGATGATAGCAATTAAGGCAACGATTTACTGAGCACTTACTGTGAACCAGGCACTGTACTGCACTATGTTATTCACAGGTATTACCCCATTTATCAAGGCCTGTGGCTCAGAGCTCTTGTTTACCAGGAGTAACCACCTGAGCTGGGATTCAAAACCAGGACCGCACAAGTCCACAGTAATGTCCTTCCCGTGATCAGGCTGCTTCCCCACATCTAGCCACGATCGCTTCCCAAGAGGTCAGTGGAGGATGCAGCCTTGGTGTTCAAAGTATTTAGTAAGGTAATTGTGGATTAAGTGGGACTTGCGAGTCAACTTCAACCCCCAACACCATTGCTTCCAAGAGGAAAAGTTTTATTGGCAAAGAGCCAATATATAAATGAATGCTCATGAAAAATTCAAGAACCCCTTAATTTGACTATTCCATTTTCAAGAATTTATCCTACTGATATTCTCACACAAGAATATATAAGAATTTTCACTCTACTGTTGTTTTTAATACCAAAAACCTGAAAATGAGTTATCTATCAATAGGGGTATGATTAAATAAATTATAGAGCATCTAAAAAATGGAAATACTGTCTGGTGTTAAAAAAATTGAGGAAGATCTGCATAAGCCAACATGGATAAACACTCAAGATATATTACTAAGCATAAAAGCAAGATGCTGAACAGTATGTACAGAATAGCCCCATTTGTACGGGAGAAAATGGGACTTTATACAGTGACTGAAAGCATCTGGAAGAATCCACAATAAATGGGTAACAGTTGTTACCTCTGGGGAGTGAAGTGGGGAGTCTCCACGGGGAGGAAGATTAATTAATTTTATTTTGTTTATTTTTTATTGAAGTATAATTGATTTACAATGTTGTGTTAGTTTCACGTGTACAGCACAGTGATTCAGTTTTATGTATATATATGTGTGTGTGTGTGTGTGTATACATATATATATATATATGTACATATATATATTCTTTTTCAGATTCTTTTCCCTTATAGCTTATTACAAAATATTGAGTATAGTTCCCTGTGCTATAAAGTAGGTCCTTGTTGGTTATCTATTTTATATACAGAAGTGTGTGTATGTTAATCCCAAATTAGTTTTGTTTTTTAAAAATCCTGGTTTACACAAAAATGAGAACAAAAGATCCGAATCTATTTGTACGATAAGGACTGCTCATATAACATAACTGTTTGATGGGTTTCTTCAAGCATTATTAAATTCCATGCATTTTGGGAAGAAGAAGCCCCAGATATCCAACTCTGCTCCTTCCCTGGGTTCCTGGAGCTACCTGCACGAAGTCTCACAGCAACTCCTGTCACATATGAAGACCCACCCTTGGATGAGGAGAAGGCAAGAGCTGTTTCATTAATCTTTATATCCTGGGCACTATGCTTAACGTCTGACAATAAGAGGGCCTTGGTTATTCATTGAATGCATAAATCCAAGATGCCCTGTTCCCCTATTTCTCAACTGCAGAATGTCATTAATTCAATAGTTTAACCATAGATTCAACTGCTCAGTATATAGAACTAGCCAACTCTCAGTCAGCAGGACTGTCTGTAATTCTAACTGTATAGACCTTAAAGCTCCAACACAAATGATACAAAACATTCCACTATGTAGAGAATTATAAGAATTTTGAATTTTAGACTTCGATTTTAGGAAGGCAAAAGTTTTATTAAAATCCTCCCCAAATTTTTTGATTAGTCCAAAAGTGGTTAAGAACAAGTGTCAGAATTAAAACTTCAGCAGGCTTGTTTTGTTAGTTTCTAGAACTTAGGGTTTGCGTTTGTCTCAGAATATGTATAAAACATCATAGCTGGGCTTCCCTGGTGGCGCAGTGGTTGAGAGTCTGCCTGCTAATGCAGGGGACACGGGTTCATGCCCCAGTCCGGGAAGATCCCACATGCCGCGGAGCGGCTGTGCCCGTGAGCCATGGCCGCTGAGCTTGCGCGTCCGGAGCCTGTGCTCCCCAATGGGAGAGGCCACAACAGTGAGAGGCCCGCGTACCGCAAAAAAAACAAACAACAAACAAACAAACAAAAAACACATCATAGCTACTCTCATGATCCTTTTAGGATAGTTCTGGATCAATGTTTTTGATGGTTTTGATAAATATGTGTGGTCTGCTAGATTTCTGCTTCTTATTACTGATTGGGGACCAGATAATAACTCTAAAGGGCAAAATTCTAAAAACTATCCATTATTAGGGTAAACGTTAGGAATGCGAGCCATGGAACCACTAAAATGGTGTTAATTTGCATGTCAATCCCATTGAGGTTTCTGAGTCTAGTGTTGGCTGATGACAAGTAGACTCATTTCCACATGCAGAGCCCTTCCTTCCCGGGAATCTGCATGAACTCTCAGTGTGTGCTTGCGAGTATCACACACGTATTCTATGAATTTCTGAATTTCTCTTTTCCACGTGCAATAGGAAACATCCTATGGTGTTTTGTATGGAGAAGGCAATAGGAAATGCCTGCCTTATTATAACTGTGCTCTCTGGCAGAGTAGGACACTACTTTGAGGGTGAATCCAACTGGAAGGAAGAAAACTAACCATTTTATTTAATCCTTCATTTTACGGATGAAGAGATTGAGCTCCAGAGAGATAAAATGACCTTCCTCCTGCCTGGTGATTGGCTGGGTGGCAGGACCAACCCAGACCCCTGTTCTTAAGAGCAGCACCCATTCTATTCACCAAATCCTGCCCCTTTAATCAGTTTAAGTTATGTTTATGCGAATACTTATTACAATGATTGGGATGATGCTGTAACAGAAAAAAAGTAATGCTAAATCATCTCCAAATGTCACAATTTTTAAGAACAAAGGGGAGTCATGGCACACTGCTGATAAGGTGCTATGGTAGGCCAAATAGTGGTCTCCCAAAGACGAACACACACTATTCCCCAGAGTCTCTGATTATGCTACCTTACACGGCAAAAGGAACTCTGCAGATGCGATTAAGCTGACGGTCTTGAGATGGATAGGTTATCCTAAATTACCTTCATGGGCCCAAAGTAATCACAGGAGTCCTTATAAGTGCAAGAGGGATATGAGAGATCTGGAGAAGGAAATGTGACAATGGAAGCAGGAGTCAGAGGGACGTGATTGTGGCTTTGAAGATGGAGGAAGGGGCCACGAGCCAAGGGAGGTAGGCAGCCTCTAGAAGCTGGAGAAGGCAAAGAAGAAGGTTTTTTAGGAACTCCAGAAGGAAGACAGTCATGTTATGTTTCAAGCCATGAAATCTGTGGTAATTCGTTGCAGCCGCAGTAGGAAACAAATACAGGTGGTCAGGGAAGGCATCTGAGAAGGTGACATTCAAGCTGAGACGTAAAAGCTGAGAAGGAGACAGCTGTGCTAAAACCGCAAGGAAGAGAGCTCCAGGCATGGGGAACAGCACAGGCAAAGGCCCTGATGGCAGGAATGAATGGGACCCGCTCAAAGAAGGGAAAGGAGGACAATGTGACTAACGTGTAGTGAACAAGAAAGGAGGGCAGGTGAATGGCCTCAGGAAGCAGAGGTCAGGCTGGTGGGAAGCCCCATCACTGCCTTTGACAACTTGGAGCCTGCCACGCTATGGAGCTGCATGGGCCACGGTTCTCCCTCTTCTCTGCTTCACCTGAGCTTTCCTGTTGAGACTTACCAACCTGACCTTGTGTCATTCAGGCACCCTTCTCTTGGTTTCTAGCCACTTCAGAAGATCACAGACGTTCAGGGTTAGAAAGAAACCTCAGAGACCATAGGTCCCATGGCTCATACAGGACAGGAGACCTCTTATATCTTCTCTGCCCACTGACAGTCCAAACCCTGCTTCCACTTCTGCTTTGAATCCATTCCATTGATTCAGATCCATTTCTCCTGGCACTGGCCACCAGCTCCACCCGTGTGTTATCGCAAACCTTATATGCTTATTCTCCATTCTTATGATCAGGTCAAGGATGGAAGCATCCAACATGGGGACCCAGTAGAGCCTAATCTGTGATGACATTTATTCTGACACCTTTGGCTGAATGGAGGGGTGCAAATGAGATCATCAAACGGCAAGTGCTACTCTGGGCGAACAGAGAACCCAGCTGTGTGCTGAGGTGTGTGATGGGTCCCATCACACCCAGCTGCTCAGAGTGGCCTGTGCCCTCTGACAAGTGCCAAAGGCTAGTGTTTGCCAGGAGTAGCTCATAGCATAAGGGCTGCAGTGGCGCAGAAGGAAAGAGAAGCAGCAGCTAACACTTATTTAGTGCCTACTGCATAGCACAGATCTGCACAAATTTGCCTCCGTTAAGCCTCACAGCAACTTTTCTATCACCATTTTACAAGTGAGGAAGACAAGGCTGAGGTACATTTGTCCATGACGGAGCTAGACCATGAAGCCAACTTTTGTCCTTATTATTCCATCCTTGTATATCTTTTGCCTATCTTATCCATCACCAGAAGGAAGTAAAGCTAGATTTTTTTATAGTTATAAGATTTTACTTCAAAACTTCTTAAGGGCATCCTTTGTGTTCCTGACTTCTTCACACCGAGGATTTTAAAATTATACATAGATATTCCTCTGCCCCAAGGCGTGAAACTTGTCATTTCACAGAATTATCAAATTTTATAACGAAAACTGGTCCTATTTTATGGATAAGTACACTGAGACTCAGCACACCTAAATGCAGCCACACCATAAGTGCCACAGCCAGGGCGAGAACCGAGGTCCTGGTGGCCCAAATCTGGGATCCTTCCCACCAACTGATCTCACCAGACTGGACTTAACATCCTATACCTACTTTAGTCTTAACATCCTGCATCAGTTCACAGCCCTGAGCATCTGTACCACTGGAATCCCTTTCCTTCCCTTTCTTCAACAATAGAGTGTTTCAGTTGGTCCTAAAACCTTTCTGTGTAGGGGTATTTGGAAAGGACGAGCGGGAGACCTAAAAGGAATTACTCTCTTCCTCTCTCAAGTCCTGAGCCAAGATGAAAGACAAAGAGTGAGCAGACAGGAGCCCAAACAACACCTTCATTACTGGTCAAGTTGATGCTGAAGAATATAGTCCATATTTGTGGATAAGAAGGTTTCCTGTTACTGGCCATGCCCCACTTAAGACACACACCAAGAATTAGACAAGCCCGTGCAGTCATAGGCAGTGCTGGACCACCAGTGAGGGGCCTGTTCTTGAAACATGCACAGCGTGGAGGAGTAGAGGCAGCAGACAGGCCAGCCCAAGAGGCAGACAGACAGGGCTGTGTATACTGAGCTGTCTCCTTCCAAACCCACACAGCAGATGAGCTGTCTTTGCTTGATGAAGAGTAAGAGAGTGGGCGAGAGGGCCAAGGAGGGAGATTTGATGACACAGCCAAACCCAACGACCCTGACTAATTTAAATGGGAAGAAAACACACTTCAACGCTGAGCTTTTAGCGATTTACAAAACAATGAAAACCCAATTCCAGGGCAGTTCTCATTTTCACCTCAGTCCTAGCAGATACATGATTTTAATATATAAAATCCTGATCCTGACATCGTCAAACTTCTGTGAGTCCATCTGTAGAGAACACCTCGCTCTAAGCAGCTCAAAGTATTTTTCAGAGTTTCTTTCATGCGCTCATCCTCACGGAACTTTTCTCCAGGCAATTGATGGAACCTAATACGTTTGAAGACACTTGAAGACAAAAAATGCAAAGTGAATTTACATTCTGTGTGGTTTTTTTTAATGCTTCCAACACAAAGACTCTCTTTTCTGATGCGATTCTAATGCTTCTCTGCTAAGCACATTTTTGGCTGTCTTAGCAGCCGCGAACTCTGGATGACATCTGCACATTCTCATCCTGGTGGAAAGGCTGGATTCAGACTCAGGAAGGAGGGAAGCAGCATAACACAGTGAGCCAAGGTCCTCAACTGGGATCCGGGAGGCACGGCGGGGCTCAGGGTACCCCTTGGGCCTCACTGCTTCACCTGTGAGTGCTGTGGGGCTGGCGCATCCTCCTCTCATTGAATGAAAATGTAACGGTAAGTCACAGAGGCTGAGGGGCGGAATACTCACGGATTTCGCAGTTTGCTCCTACCCAGCCACGTGGGCAGTGGCATGTATAACCATTGGGCTGGTCCAGGCAGGTACCGGCGTGATGGCAGGGGTTACTGTCACATTCATTGATGTCGATGTCACACTCTTCACCTAAGGAGATGAAGAAAAGCGGCAGTGAGCCAGGCTAGCTGCCCCAGCGGCTCTGTCCCCCGTCACTTCTCCAGCTCAGCAAAGATCTAAGGCTGGGGTCATGATCTCCTGCAATGCAGCCCAACTGGCTGTTTGTATAAAGTGCAGAACTCTCCCAGAATTCCAGACAAGGGATCCTTTACTTAAGTAAAGCTTAAAAAAGAAAAAGAAATGGCACCGGTAAAAAGAATCTCCTTTAATCTTTTGAATTCATTATCTGAAGCTGATTCCCATATCTGAATAAACCTTTTGAAGTCTATCGGAAAAACAAACTTGGGCTCCTGATTTTACTAAAGAAATATATTTTGTTTTGGATTTAGTCAGCTGGATCTTCTTATTTGTTTTTCTGAAACTCCGGAAAGCCAAAGAACTCACAGTTTATGGTTCTTTTCTTTTTGTAGCCAAGTGTTTGATTGTGTAAGCCTGGGCATTTGACTTTTCTGGATAGTTCTAGGTCACAGACGTGTGCCTAGCCTGAGTCAATTATGAAAATGTACTCCTCTTTCCAAATCCCTGGAAATGCTTCTGGGAGGGATCGAAATGCTGAGGGAGAACATCAGGGCCCCCTAAGGAATGACAGTTGTGATGTCTGGGGTGAGTCCAGTCCTGAAATAATCTCCCCTGGGAAATGGTCCCCGAGGGAAGCTCACATCTGCTCCAGTCCATCCGTCCTTCCCCCATAATGAAAACCGTGACCTGGGGCTCCTGACGCTGCTACACCCAACATTTGGGGGCATCCTTGATCCCCTCAGAGAAAGCCTAGTTTAAACTAACAAACCAGAACATGGGCTGATATCACTGTGGTCCAAAGACCAACTTACAAGAAATAGCTTGTTAGTAGAAGTTACACAAACAAAGCCATCTTTGTGTGATTTTAAAGCGTGTGTATGAGTCAATACAAAACGGGTACACCTCTTAAAGATATCACATCGAAGCTGAAGAAAGGATACTTCAAATTGAGGCAATCTTTCTTAAAAGTGTGAAAATGAGAAAAAGAAAACTTTAAATATACCTCCATTTGCTCAGATAAATGTAAAAAGTGATATATATATATATATATTTAAAATTCCTAGCATTGCTATAGTCATCGACTAAAACAAAAGGGCAAAATCAAATACTCTGTCCATTTTCAAAGGCAATATTTCAGTGTACACTTGGGTAATTACTTCCAGGCTTACTTAATTAGTATTAAAGAGCTTTTCTGTCTGCCATTGGTTTACCTCGTGTTTATAAAACCACCATATGTCACTCACAGACCATTTTCGAGGCAGAATCTCAAACTAAAATGGTTCACGTCTGTTTCACTTCACACTTTTTTCATACCTGGCAGCGGACTGTTTTATTTTTAAAGTAAAATCTGTCAAATAAAACATTTACTACGTCTAGGTCCTACTAGATTGCTTATAATTCAGTAGTGTCTAAGCGAATTTGTTTCCTGCAATAAATATAGTCATTTCTATCAATACGAAAGACATGAAATTGATTGCCTCTTACTAACCTCTTTCAAAGGTTTTCTGTCTATTAATGGGGCAATCACTCTGACTGGAAAAGGGCATAGACTAAACTATTACAAATGGCATTACATGGTAGACTAGTTGAAGAGACATATAAACAGGAACGTGCTGAGAAGCAATAAAAGGATGAAATCAAAGGCCTTGACAAATACACACATCAGTACTGCTTTCCATCCATTTAGGAAGACAAGCTTTATTGAGGTATTTACTAAACAATAGCTTGCTTTTCCTGGCAATCCGAATACTGCAAATTCTGAAATAAGATGCTCTGTTACCTTTTCAGCAATAGCTACAGAAATGGCCTGACTTCTCCCTACTTCTATAGCCTAGCAAAACTCAAAAGCCCCACCCTGCTTTAGAAGTTTAATGTCAGTGTCAAACCCTTTTAATTCCCTAAATTTTGGGCAGTTCTAGAGCTGTCAGTCCAGCCCACCCAGTCCTGCTCTGGTCCAGAGCTTCCCTAGGGAGGTAAATGCCAAGTTCAAGTTCAGAGCAGCCCTAATACATGTTTTGGCTCTTAGACCTCTAAGTGGCTCTAATATAGTTGAGAGAAGCCTAAGATCCTTAGATTTATCTCTTCTTGGGACTCACTGGATTGGAAGGACTTGGTAGGAATAGAGAATGGCAGGAGAAAATAGGATGAACTTTTTCTGTAGACATTCATCAAATATCTAAGACCCAGGAACCAAAGAACCATGGCCCAGACAGAGTCCCAAACCTATCCCAGTCTGGCTTTCATCACCACAGTGTTCTTAGAGCTATACTTGGGATTCAGTGACATTAGTTTATGATAAAACTCCATGCCAGTCAGGAGCCCAAATAGCTAGCAGCTATTTCCACAGCATATGTGCCCTGGAGGAACCGTGGAGCAATGCACAGTTCACAGATACCTTTAGATTGACTCTGTTGGCACATTTTACAAACTAACACGCCTACACTTCTGTCTGAATCAGTTACCCCCAACTGGCTTGCAGCTGAGGACTTCACGGTGTCACATGCTGGTGGTGAGCATATGGGGTGATTCCGATGATGGGGCCACCCAAGGAAATTTCCAACCGGAAGACTTCCAGAGAGGACTGCTCTTCTCTGCCTCACAGTGCTCACGCACTTTGCAAGGTAACTGAAGATTTATTAAGAACTATAGAGACTAATTTTGGTTTCATTTATGCTTCCCTGTATTAGGAGTATTATGTTCTTACATACATTTCAACACCTCACCATTCCATCTCCAAGCAATATGCATTCTAGTTAATTTTAGTAGAAGAGTTCTTAGTACATTATATCACCTTTCTCCACTCATAAATACTTAATATAGTAAATAATAAAAAATACTTAATAATACTTAATACTTAATAAATCTTTATGCTTTTGCTGGCTTAAGCCAGATGACTTTTTCGTTGAGTTGCTTACTTTTTTATTTGAGTGGGGAAAATCAGTTACTTTTGAATCACCGTTGTGCTTGAATAACATTTGTAAAGAGAATACAAAATGAAATTTCTACTTGACTAAGGCTGGAAATCAAAGTCTGAACTTTAAATCTTTTCCTATTGCTTTTCAATCTACTACTTTCTAAGAGGCAATCTGTATAGTAGGTATCAGCTTTGGTAGTATTTATGCAAATTTACAAGTGTACGGTTTAATTCGGTATGCTTTCCTCAGATAAATTAAAATGAAAAAGATAAGTCAGAAGTCTCTGCTGTCAGTATATCCTCGGGTTAACAGAGCCCACACCAAATGATATCAATGAAAGTCATTATAATCATAACACCTAGTATTAAATCTAAGCCTATTATGTGCCACGCACTGGAATGGGTACTGTAAGTATAACTCCTTCATACTTCACAAGCATTTTATTCTAGATGAAATGAATCTAATGACTTACTTGGAAGTTCTGCCACAATGGAGCAACTGGAACCTGTCTTGCCCTCCCACTGTAAATAATTACACATGTGGACAAAATATATATTAAAAAAAACACTTTAAGACATTAGACAACAGGCAGTGCATGGCTGTGATTGCTAAGAGGAGACAAACGAACAGCTGAGTACCATAACCACTCTGGCATTCTAAATTCTGAACCAATTTAGAACACAACAGTTTCACTGAAATGTGGGGAGTAACTGGAATTTGTGGAGGCTGAGGTAGCTGTAATTTGTAGGAGAGACCACTACAGAAGGTAGAGCCACTCAAAAAAGGAGCATCAGAGATACGATGCATCCCTGAGTTTGTTGCTGAATACTGTGTGCGAGTAAGTTGGAACTCCACAGGCATGGCAAACAAGAGGAAAGATGAACAGTTCCCAAAGCTCACAGAGGACTGGGAAGTATTCAAACTCTCACAGGTTGGAATGCAGACATTTCATTGGCCACCCAGTGCATTATGGGAGGAAAAGGTCACACCTCAGTAGTAGGACATAACTATCCCTAAAGGCTACTAGAGACTCCAAAATACAAAAACAAACCTTGAAAATATCAATCAGGTCAGCAAGTAACTTACCTACCTGCCACAGAAAAGGCCAGCACTTTTAAAAGATATCCAATCACTCAACAACTTAACTCACAATGACCAGCATTCAAAAAAAAAATATCAGATGTACAAAAAAAAAGCAAGAACATGGGACCTATAACCAGAAGGAAAATCAGTCAAAAGACAGAGGTCCAGAAATAACAGATGATGGTGAGTAAACAAGACATTTGTTCAAAAGGTGAAGGAAAACATGGGGAAAATGAGGATAAAAATGGAAGATATTAAAAAAAAAAACAAATGGAATTTCTAGATGTGAAAAATTCAATATTGTCAAAGATAATATTAAAAGAGAGAGAGAGAAAGAAAAAAAGCTACAGACGAATATCCCTCATGAACACAGACACAAAAACTCTGAACAAAATATTAGAGGACAGGATTCGGCAATATGCAAAAAGAATTATACACTATGACCAAGTGGGTTTTATTCCAGAAAGGCAAGATTAATTCAATATTTGAAAATTGATCAATATAATCCATCATAATAATATGTTAAAGAAGAAAAATCATAGACTGATATCAATTGACGCAGAAAAAGCACCTGGCAAAATTCAACACCCATTCATAACTAAAGCTATCAGCAAGCAAGGAATAGAGAGTAACTTCCTCAATTTGATTAAAAAAAAAATCTAAAAATCCCTAGAGCTAACATTATACTTAATGGTGAAAGACTGAATGCTTTTCCCCTACGATTGGGAACAAAGCAAGGATGTCTGCTATCACCACTCTTACCCAAACTAGTGTGAGGAGTTCTAGCCACCGTAATAAGACGATAAAAGGAAATAAAATTTATACATATCAGAAAGGAAGAAATAAAACTGTCCCTAATTTCAGAAGACATACCTACCTATGCATAAAATCACAAGGAATCTACCCCCCAGAATCCTAAAACTAGTAAGTTCATCAAAGTCAGAGGATACAAGATAAACATACAAAAATCAGTTGTATATCTACACACTAGCATTGAACATGTGCACACCAAACTGCAATTCTATTTATAATCACTCAAAAAGAGAGAAATATTTAGTTGTACATGTATAGGAGTTACATACTGAAAACTACAAAATGCTGATGAAGAAATCAAAGATCTAAATAAATGGAGTGTCATACTGTGTTCATGGACTGGAAGACTCCAAACAGTAAAGATATCAATTCTTCCCAAATTAATATACAGGTTTAATACAATTCTTATTAATACCTCATCAAAATCTTTTGTAAATATAGATAAGATTACTCTAAAATTTATATGAAAAAGCAAAGACACTAGTATAGGTGAAACAGTTTTGAAAGAAAAAGAGTAATTGAGAAGAATCATTCTGCCTGATTTCAATGGTTATTACATAACTGCAGCAATCAAGGCTGAGTAGTACTGACAGAGGAATAGATACACAGATCAATGAAAAACAATACAGAATCCAACCAGACCCACACAAATATGGCCAACTGAGTTTTGACAAAGGTTTAAAAGCAATTCAATGAAGGAAAGATAGCCTTTTCAACAAATGGTGCTTGAGAAACTGTACTTCTATAGGAAAAACAAAAACAAAACCCCTCTAGTTGGAAGGTCCCAGGAAAGAAAGCAGACTGTGAGCCAAAGCAATCTTGAGAAAGAAAAACAGAGCTGGAAGAATCAGGCTCCCTGACTTCAGACTATACTATAAAGCTACAGTAATCAAGACAGTATGGTACTGGCACAAAAACAGAAGATAAACTCATGCACCTATGGTCAACTTATCTATGACAAAGGAGGCAAGGATATACAATGGAGAAAAGCCAGTCTCTTCAATAAGTGGTGCTGGGAAGACTGGACAGCTACATGTTAAAGAATGAAATTAGAACACTCCTTAACACCATACAGAAAAATAAACTCAAAATGGATTAAACACCTAAATGTAAGACCAGACACTATAAAACTCTTAAAGGAAAACACAGGCAGAGGACTCTATGACATAAATCACAGCATATCCTTTTTGACCCACCTGCTAGAGAAATGGAAATAAAAATAAACAAATGGGACCTAACGAAACTTAAAAGCTTTTGCAGAGCAAAGGAAACCATAAACAAGACGAAAAGACAAACCTCACAATGGGAGAAAATATTTGCAAACAAAGCAACTGGCAAAGGATTAATCTCCAAAATATACAAGCAGCTCATGCAGCTCAATATCTAAAAAACAATCAACCCAATCCAAAAATGGGTGGGAGACCTAAATAGACATTTCTCCAAAGAAGACATACAGATTGCCAGCAAACACATGAAAAAATGTTCAACATCACTAATCATTAGAGAAATGCAAATCAAAACCACAATGAGGTATCACCTCACACCAGTCAGAATGGTCATCACCAAAAAATCTAAATGCTGGAGAGGGTGGGGAGAAAAGGGAACCCTCCTGCACCATTGGTGGGAATGTAAATTGATACAGCCACTATGGAGAACAGTATGGAGGTTCCTTAGAAAACTAAAAACAGAACTATCATATGAGCCAGCAATCCCGCTACTGGGCATATACCTTGAGAAAACCATAATTCAAAAAGATACATGTACCACAATGTTCATTGCAGCACTATTTACAATAGCCAGGACATGGAAGCAACCTAAGTGTCCATCGACAGATGAATGGATAAAGAAGATGTGACACATATATACAATGGAATATTACTCAGCCATAAAAAGGAACGAAACTGAGTTATTTGTAATGAGGTGGATGGACCTAGAGCCTGTCATACAGAGTGAAGTAAGTCAGAAAGAGAAAAACAAATACCGTATGCTAACACATATACAAGGAATCTAAAACAACGGTACTGCTGAACCTAGTCACAGGGCAGGAATAAAGACGCAGAGGTAGAGAACGGACTTGAGGACACAGAGGGGGAAGGGGAAGCTGGGACAAAGTGAGAGAGTATCATTGACATATATAACCTACCAAATGTAAAATGGATGGCTAGTGGGAAGCTTGCATAGCACAGGGAGATCAGCTCGGTGCTTTGAGATGACCTAGAGGGGTGGGATAGGGAGGGTGGGAGGGAGGCTCAAGAGGGAGGGGATATGGGGATATATGTGTACATATAGCTGATTAACTTTGTTGTACATCAGGAACTAACACAACAGTGTAAAGCAATTATACTCCAATAAAGATGTAAAATAAAAGAAAAAATGAATGGAGACTGTGAAAAAGTAATCTAACAGTACTTACAAATGTATGAAACAACCTCACTGCAGGGTTGGGGGCAGTGCTGACTTAAGTGACTTTGGAACGAGTAGAGTTGGTAGGACTGAAGGCAGAAGGATGTGTACACCAGCACTGTAGTCTAGTTTATAAAGTTGCTTCCCATAAGGATACAAGTTATGAATTCTGATACTGCTCTACATGTATATAGGAATTAAGCAAGTAAGTAAAAGGATGTTGGATGGTAGGAGCCAGGAATCTTGTTGTTGGTGTGGGAATTTACAGATAAACAGGAGAGAAGGCTGGAATGATACATGTAATAATGGAACAGAGTTGGAGAAATTAGTATAAATTCATGTTTAGCTTTATTTAGATATAGATGGTTACATATGGCAATATTTATAGACACACGGGTTAGTATACACACACATTCCCTTGCTATGTCAGCTGAGAGGATCTAGGAGCAATGACATCCCAGGAATAATGAGCACAGCTAGTGCCCAGATCTTGGTTTCCAGTATCATTCTCCCATAAAAAGAACCAAGCCTCCCTGAAGAGATGGTTGATTCAAGACTGGAGCAGGAAATGTACAAGACAAGACTGGAGCTTCTTGCAGTGCCGGAAAGCATGTAAGTGTTCATACACACACATATACACATACACACACACACACACTCTCCACCAACAACAATGGGGTATGTCAAAGGGACACAGAAACCCAAATGAAAGAACTCCCAGTGTCCAAGTCTGGAACATTTTGAGCCACAAAATAAATAAAAATATGTTGGATTATAACTCAAAGTATAAAATAAATATCCACAAGTCCACAGTGATATAAATAAATGAGCAAATAAATAAATAAATGGGGGAAAACAGACAAATCTCTCCTACAGAAGAATTTCACATAGTTTACGTAGCTACCCTACCCTCAAAGAGGGAAAGAATAACTCCCGGTTCCTTAAGTGTGGTCCACACATAGTAACCTTCTTTCAAAGAGTAAAGTATGCAAAGAGGGGAAAAGAGTAACATTATAGGGGAAAAACTTGACAAACACTTCCTCAGGTGATTAAAGTCAACATCAATGGTCAGAAATCATACTTGATAGTATGTAGCCTTGATATGATGGGGTACGATTAGAAAATGGACAAAGGACATGAAGAGACGTTTCACCAAAGAGGATGTACAGATGTCGAATAATCACATGAAAAGACGTCCAATGTCATTTATAATTAGGGAAATTCAAATCAAAACCACAAGATATCACTAAACACATGATCAAAATGGCTAAAATTAAAAATGAAGGCAACACAAAATGCTGGCAAGGATAGAGAGAAACTGGATCACTAGACATTGTTGATGGGAAGGGGAAATGGTTAAGCCACTCTGGAAACATTCCGGCATAGTTTGGAAAACTAAACATCAACTACCATATGACCCAGCATTTGAACTCCTGGGCAACTGTTCCAGAAAAAATAAAAACTTACATTCACACAAAAACCTGTAAATGAAGGTTTACAGCAGCTTTCTTCATAATAGCTCAAAATTGGAAAGAACCCAGATTTCTTTCAACAGGGGGATAGTTAAACAAACTGTGGTATATTCATATCATGGAACGCAGCTCAGCAATAAAAAGGAAGAAACTTGATACACATAATGATCTGGATGAATCTCCAGAGAATTATGCTAAGTGAAAAAAAAACACAAAAGGTTACATGCTATATGATTCCATTTATAAAACATTCTTGGAATACCAAAATTATAAAGATGCAGAACAGATTAGTGGTTTCCAGGGATTAAGAGGAAAGCTTCCTGTGGTGGAGGAGAAATGGGTGTGGCTATAAAAGGGAAGCATGAGGAATCCTTGTGATGAAAATGTTCTGCATCTTGACTGTATCAATGTTAGTATCCTGGGTGTGATACTGTACTATAGTTGTACAGCGTGTTACCATTGGGGGTAAGTGGTTAAACGGTACACTGGATCCCTCTGTGTGACTTCTTAAGATGGCTTATGAAGTTTGAAGTTTCAATTATCTCAAAATAAAAAGTTTGATTTTGAAAAAACAGCCAAAGGAAGAAAAAGACATATACACAGTCAATAGTTTCCTTAAAAATGTGCTAATGAATTCCATTAGCTAGGATGTTAGGATAACTGGATACTCATATGGGAAAAAAGTAAACTTCCATCCTTAAGTCACACCATACACACAAAAAAATTAACTCAAAACCTAAACCTAAAAGCAAAATCTATTTTAAAAAATGCTAGAAGAAAACATTGGATAAAGTGTCATCATCATAAGGTAGGCAAAGAAAGAACAAACTAAAAAAGAAAAAAATTGATAAATCAGAGATCACCAAAAATAAAAGCACTTGCTCCCACAAAAATACCATTAAGAATGCATGGATGTCCTGCTGGGAAAAAAAAAAAAAAAAGAATGAATGGATGAGCAAAATGTTTATCTGACAAAGGATTTATATCTAGAATATGTAAATAATTCTTACACCTCAGTAATATAACAAAAATCCAATTTTTAAAAAAAATGGGTGGAAGATTTGAAAAGACCCTTCTCAAGGTAAGACATATGAATGGTCAATAATTACATGAAAGATGCTCAACATCAAAGAAATGCAAATTAAAAATCTCAGTGAGAATAAAACATTGATGGCATTTGCCCATGAAAATGAGCTGGAAATTGTAGAACACTCTCTTGTGAACTAAAAGACAAATATTGAAAAGTAGTTGAGTTAGAAAACAGAGGGGAAATATAACATTATTTGACTTTTAATAATGCATATAGACTTTCTGCTATGGAGAGAGAGCAATGGGTCACTGATGTCCCGTTTGGACTACTGTTCTAGTGGCCATGGCAACGGGCCTGAAAGAACTTCGGGCTTCCCTGTTGGAGTACAGTAATCTCCAGCCTATGATTTCAGGTAGAAACAAAGCAAGTCCTGGAGAATTCATGTTGCGTGAGGGCATCCTTTCTTTCCCTCTACTAGTCCTGCCTGAGCCAAGTAATTCTAGGTGGCAGAATTACAAAGCCTCAGAGACAAGAGTGGACGCAAAATAAGTTAAAAACTGAAAACTGGACAGGATGCAGGCCAGGTCTTAAGGAGACAGCTGTGTTGAAGGCCCGCAGGGGTTGAAGAGAGGGAACCTCTCTGGGTCCAGATGACCGGAGGGAGTGTATTTTCAAGGAGAAGCCTAAATTCATCAAGGAAGGGCAGAGCTCCCCACATACCTCCTCCCAGAGTTAGTCTGCTGGCCTGAGAGTGAAGTGTCTTGAGCCAACTGAAAAAGCCAGTCTCAAAAGGTAAATGTGACACTGGATGGCGTGTCTAATTAGATAACAATGAGTTGCTAATTCGCTCCACTCAGTCAAATTAGGGAGCTTTTGAGCACTTAATAGTTGGCCAAGAGTAAATTTTGCTAAACCTCAGTTGTAATGAAAGAGGATTTAGTTCCAAGGTAGCGACTCAAAGAGCAGAGGCACCATGATTCCTTACATGATGATAGCTAATTTTTCATCAGTCCCTCCCCTGGAATGCTAGTTCTCAGAATAGGTTCTTTTTTAAGGGAAAAAAAAAAAGTTATATGATCAAATATATTTGGAAATAAACAAAGGCAAACAAGATTCTTAACTGTTAAGTGCCTCTAATACGTGGGCCTTCTTTAGGAACCTCCACACGGCAGGTACCAAGTCCCCAATTTTGGGGGGCACAGACATTTTTCCCATGGAGTATCTCATCTGATCAGTGTTCTGCAAAACACATTAATAGTGCAACTCTCCTAACAACTTCAGGAAATAGTCTGTGGTCCCCTGCAGTTTGAAAAATTAACAGGGCTGACTAGAGACAGGCTTTTGTTGTTGTCAAAGCCCAGTTAGAGTGACGTTTGAAACTACTTCAACTGGAAGAGTCCTACCGCACCCTGCGATCAGGGTAAGGACCCTGAACAAAAGCCTAGGGGTAGACTTTCCAGCTACAGCATGTGGATGGGGGGCAGGGGAGGCACAGGGGATTGCGAGGCAGGAGGTCCGGGGCAAGAACCTCACTGAGAAGAGCCTGACATGGGTATCCAGGGTGCCCAGGAAAAGCCTGGAAAGACCAGATGGGGCCAGACCTCCCAGGTCTTGATGATCAGGTTAAGGGCTTTGCTTTTCTTCTTAAAGACAATGAAATGCCAGTAGGTGATTTTAAGTAGGGAGAGACAAGATTAGATTTTAATTTAAAAGGTCTCTTCAGTGTGGCAAATGTTTAGGGGTGAAGGGGAATGGGTGTGGGGACACCTTGCACTAGTGCAGGTGGAGGTGCAGGCAGCCTGGTGTTGGCTCTAGGAAGAAGTGAGAGGATCTAGAGGTTTCTAGGACTTGGTGGTTGGATGCAGGTAAGGAGGAAGAAGAGGAGGCATCAAAATGATTCCTCAGTTTCCATCCAGAACAGCTCAGGTGGTAGTAATATCATTTAATGAGCTGGAAAATATTTAAAGAAAGAAAGGAGAAGAAAATATATGAGTCTGAGGTGTCTCTGAGGGACATTCAAAAGTGAATGCTGAGTAGGCAGTTGGAGATTTGCTAAATATTCTAGAGAAGAGATTGTATTTTATCTCCCGTAAGATGCCAGGATACATTTCAAATGTATTAAATATTTGCATGGCCAAAATTAACTCATACATAATTAGAAAAATATGAGTATATTTATAAAATCTTGATACCTAGGGTCTTTCTAGCATGAAACAAGAAATCAAAAGAAAATATTAAGATGTAATCGTATATAGCTAGTGGGAAGCAGCCGCATAGCACAGGGAGATCAGCTCGGTGCTTTGTGACCACCTAGAGGGGTGGGACAGGGAGGGTGGAAGGGAGACGCAAGACGGAGGGAATATGGGGATATGTGTATACATATAGCTGATTCACTTTGTTATACAGCAGAAACTAACACACCATTGTAAAGCAATTATACTCCAATAAAGATGTTAAAAAAAATGAGATTTGCATTTCTTACTTCAGTGGTTTGGCTAAAGACCATTTTCTTTCCTGTTAAAGGGAATGCATACGTGCAAAATAAAATTAAAATATGATATATAGAATAAAATACTTTATATACATTTCAAAGACAAATGACATTGGAAAAATATTTGCACCCTATTCAGGGCTGAATAGAAATAGGCACTGGGTATTTTCAAAGACCAGGTAGAGTAATGCTTGAACCTAGTTCAGTTGGAAGAGTCCTATGTAATCAAATGTAATATACTTAACATACAGGGCGATTTCAAATCAAGAATAAAGATTAACGTGAACGACCTGGTAGAAAAGCAAGCCAAGGATAGGAATAGGGAGTTCAAGAAGAAACACAAATGACTATAAATAAAATTTAAAAGTATTTAATCTCACTAGGAATCAAAGACTTACAAATTAAAACAATACAAATAGCATATAAAGCCACTAGAATGACGATTCTCAGTATGTGTGTGAGAACAAGGAAATAAAAGCTCCTTTGCACTCTGGGTAGGAGTGAATACTGGTGCAAGGTATTTTCTTGGAGAGCAATATGGAAATAAGTATGAATTCTCCTGGACCCTGGGATTCCATTCCTAAGAAATTAGCTCAAAGAAATACTCATACAAGTTCACAAAGATGTACATGCAAGAACATTCATTGCAATGTTGTTTATAATAGGAAAAAGTTCCCAACTCTCCAAAGGTTGAATTGAGGATGGGTTAAAAAAATCCTGATGTATCATGTAACGCAGCAGTCCCCAACCTTTTTGGCACCAGGGACCGGTTTCGCGGAAGACAATTTTTCCATAGCCTGGGGGGATGGGAGGGGACGTGGGTGGGGCGGGGGTGGGGTGGTGGGGGGTGGTGATTCAGGCGATGAGGAAAGGCAGATGAACCTTCGCTTGCTTGCCGTCCCGGGGGTTGGGGACCCCTGATGTAATGGATGACAGGACAGCCAGTAAAAATGATAAAACAGAAGTATATACCTTAATGTGAAAACACGTTTATGAAATACATATATTTTTAAATGAAAAGTAGGTTGCAATATAGTATGAACAGTATGATTCCTTTTATGTTCAAATATATGCATTTACACTATACACTATGTATTATACACACACAGACCTTCAGGAAAATCCCTGGATATATGTATCAAAATGTCAACAATGGTTGTCTCCTAGTTGTGCATTTTTAAGTGGTGGGCTTTTTTTCTATAGCACTATATTTTCTCATTTTTCTTCCATGCTTTTCATTATTTGTGGGATATAAACATCTGGGGGAAAAAGCCAGGATGCTTCCCCAATATTATTTTTGCATCCATTGATGAGTGTAAATGTCTGTGTGTGTTTATAAACCAGTCAGAAAAACAAAACCATCTGCAAATCATTTTCTGGAGCAAGCCCACTTCTAAGTCCCAGGAAAAGACGAAAGGAAAACACAGGATGTGACACAGCTAAATAGAAGAAATATCAGAGGTTGCTTCTCCCACATCTTGACTGTTGGCATCTTCCCCAGAAGCACAAATAAGGCTCCCTAGGGAGGGACTGGGAGTCCAGGCTCTGTGAAATTCTCCAGGGCTAGGGAGGTGGCCACCAGGCCTTAGGGGGGAGAGGTGAGCACGCAAGGTGCTCTCCAGCCAATGACAACACGTTTTCCAGAAACTTCAGTGCCCACCTTCTTCTATCAGCACTTTATATGTCAACCTTTCCCAGCTTGTAAACCAGAGTGACCCTGCTGCTTTTGCTGGTTGCGCAAGTGCTGAAAACAGAGACGTGACCTACGCTCTGCATCTCCGGACTCCTGCATTTGGCTGGCGAAGCCAAGGATGGAACCTCCTCTCCCCACGTGGTTCATGATACCTTTTGAGAATCTGATGAAAATTTGAGAGCCTCCTCTCAGCATATACACATATATCCAACACTTCACATCTGTTTTCAGGGTTCACAAACTCGCTGAAACCCTTGAGGGGTGACTTCAAAGGAGCCCTTATTAAGCTGCATCCCTTAGTCCAGAAGCGACCACTCAGAGGGTGCCACTGTGACTTCTCTGGAACCCAGCCCTGTCCTCCCTCGCTGCTTTGCCATCAGCAGCTTTCTTCCCCCATCCACTCTCCCTCCCCACACCTGTACCGGCCTCACCTTCACTAATAATTCAACCGTGAACTAAGAGTAGCTCCCCCTGCTGTCCCACCGCTGCCACTACCACCTCTCCGTTATTCGAATTCCAGACACTGCTGTATCTTTCTATAAAAGTAAACGTGGTCGCGTAATGCAATTTCTATAGAAGACACATCTGATCCTTCCTTTCTCCTTCCTGCTTCCATTAGCACGGACACTTTTTCAGGTGTTAGTGTAATGGCTCATTTTTCATGTTTCAAAGCTGCAGGTCTGCAAACGTACAGTAAGGGCAGTCTCAGCAGGTCTCTGAACCAAATGCTGATTTCAGAAGAGCCTTGCTTAATGACAACACAGTAGATTGTTTTAAAACGGTTCTTCATCCAAACAATGCCTACTTACATTTTGCAATTCATATTTTGCAATAATGTATGCATAGAAGTTTCTGGGTTTTTTTTAACAGCTGCCATCTCAGGGATTTTGCGGTAAATCTGAAAACTCAGTTCCTGGCTCACTTGCCTGTAAACCCGGGTGCGCAGACACATGTGCCATTGAGGCCTTCACTGTCACAGGTGCCTCCGTTCAGACAGCTGACGTTAGCACAGGGGTCCTTGTAGGATTCACAGTGGATTCCTGCGGAGAAACAGATGCAAAAGGGGTGACTCATTAAGGGGTCTCCAGCTCCCATGGCCTTTAAAAGGAAAGTGTTGGAAAAGCCTTGAACAGTGTGGAGGCTGATTCCCAGAGGGGTGTATGTGCACATGTGTATGTATTCACATGCCCACCTTTGACTTTAGGTTGTTGTAAAAACACACCTTAGGAGAAAAAAACAGATTGAGTACCGGCTCGTAGGTCCCACCATGAAGTCTTTTACGTACTTTCTCTGACCACACGCCCCAAAGCCTGGGCAACAGAATGTTAAAACTTGGAAAGATAAAATTTATCAGTGATAAATGCTCTCTAAGTCTCCAAAAGAAACAGAACATAGCCAGACAGTCTATATAAACTGTCAATATAATTGATAAACAGTATCCTGAAGGTAAAGATTTGGAGTCAGATACTTAGACGAGCCCCAGTCATACTTTGGAAAATTGCAGAGGAGAGAAGGAAGTGTTTGTCCTTAGACCTCATTCCCAAAGACCAACCGGTTCACCACAGGCGAAAGGTAACATCTTGTGCACATACTGCATTCCAGACCCTTGTGCTGTGCTTTACGTGTAATGGGATCCTCAGGCCAGCACCATGAAACAAGGATCCAAATGCAAGGTCACCAGGCTGGCGGGGACGGAGCTGGGACCTGATGATGCTGGCAACTTGAACGTGAGTCTGTGCTCGCTGAGTAGTTCCCCTGAGACGGAGCTCCGCCGTGGAAATATACAACATTCTACGGAACTCAGTGCCCATTCAAACAGAATGGAGGCCCTGAAAAGAATCTTTATAGCAAATACAGTTCCCAGTGGTGTAAAAAAATAGTCTACGTGTGCATGTATGTATGCAAGTGCTTGAAGGTGGACTGAGAGGAGAATGAAGTACTTTGAAAGTCACTTTGTGCATTTCTATATTGTTGCCATTTTTCACAATGAGTATATAGTATTTTATCATTTTATTTAAAAAAACAACTTTAAAAATCCAACACCATTCGCAAGGTAGAATTTCTGGTGTTGTTTCACTGGAGTGCCAGATGGATGAATAGACTAATCTCTCTCTCGACCCCCTACCATTTGGAGAGGAAGATAAATTACATTCTATGTAAGAATGTAGATAATGATATACTCACCCTTCCCAACAGCCTCAAGAAAAAATAAGCATAAAGCAAATAACAACAGGATGGTATTAATTTCCTTACTTCACTCATATCTGTACAAAGGCCTGCCACACCCAGCGACTCACATCGTTTTGTCACTGAAATTATTCTTGCTGAGATTTTTTTTCTCTCCTTTCCTTTTCAGTTGTCAGTGTCTTAAGAAGGAAGGTTCAAGAATGAGGGGGAGAAGTACAAGAGAAAAAGGAAACAGAACTACCTACTTGTAGTCACATTAATGATTTATTTGCGCCTGGTAAAGCATTTTAGAATGGATGGTTTTTCATTTCTTTTTATCCTTTGCCCTCATATCCAGCCTATGAACAATAATAGTCTACCAGATATTTTCCTAAAGTGTCTTTCAGATCTCTGCCTGACATTTCTCCCTGAAACCACCACCCCAAGCCCACTGCCTCACGCCAGGTGGGAGACGCTCCCGGCCCCAAGCCATCTCCTGGCTCCTTCTCTGCCTCCAGTGACGTGATGGAACCTCCCTGACGCATCGTCCTTAACAAACCCAGGACTCATGGTAATATTCAAGGTCAAACTAATTTAAAGATTAAAGCATAAAACTGGTAATTGTTCTTCACTTGAGTGTGTATGGCCTCTGCACCCAGAAGTCTCCATTTCCATTTTCCCACTGATTCCCAAATAGCACAGGCTGAATTGAAAGAATAAAATGCAAAAGAGCCTCTTCTGCTTCAAAATGTTCATAAGAAGACAAGGGTTCATATATTCAGAATTTCCCAGGAGGCTGATCAATGGGAACCACGTGACAAAAAAGGCTTTCAATTGTAATGGGAAATACAGACACAGATCAAGGTTCAGAGAGGTCTGAAACCTAAAAGATATTTCCATTAGACCTAAAATAAAAGCAATCAAGGATAATCTTTCCCGGGTTTCTACAAATACATTTGCCAATCTAACCTTATAATAGTCGTATAACTAATACATTAGCACACAAATGACCACATTCTTCAAATAGGGCTGAAAAGCACATTCTAGGCTAGATATTTAAGCACCTTAACATTAAAAGCCTTCAATAAGATAGATTTGATGAAAATGTCCAAGATAATAAGCAATTTCAATCTTTTGGGTGGGTTTTCTGGGCAATGACTTTATCCTTTGTTATTTCTCTTTTTCAAAAGATAAGATATTCAGTCACTTGAAGGTCATTGAGAGTTTTCTGGCAGCAAGATGGGACAGAAGCTAATCTTCATGGCAACACGATGACTACAAAGCAAGATGGTCTTAAAGGTCCCCTGAGAGCACTTTGCTGACTCCTGTTTCTAGCCGCTAAGCCCTGTGTAAGAAATATTTGTCATGCTGCTCAGGTCACTGATCAGAACTGAACAGCTATGAGCTAGAAATCTTAAATGCAGAGCAGGGACAGTCATGAATACCCCTGAGATGTCCAGGATATGTCCCCTCCAACTCCCCTCCTAAGGCCTCCCAGGCTCCCCTTGTCTGCACCCCCAGGGCCCCTAGGCCCTTGCACAACACTGAGTGTTGGGCATCCCATGTCCTCCGACCATAACACCAGACTTCGCCCTCTGTCCCAAGCTGGTCTTCCCCCGGCACATTCTCAATGCCAAAGCCCAAACTCATGGAAAGCTGAAGTTGACTCTCCCAAGAGAGAACTCCATTCTTCTGCCACTGTGTATTGAGAGCACAGGAAGATTCCATTGTTACAGAATTTATGGTCTTAAATCAAAACTTATCTGTCCTCCTGCCTGATCCCCCCAACATCTCTGAGGTCCTTCTGAGCAGAGGCCATATCTTACCTCGCAAAAGAAATTACGGCTATACCACCAGAATCCTGTCCTTTCAGGAGTGGCGAAAGTCTGTGTACTTTGGCCGACACACAGGTAGGATTGCTAGAGGAGTGAGAAGCCATTCCAAATCTGTCTCAAAAATACTCTATTTTGTCAGGGAAAATCAGGTCCACACTTCAAACTAAGCCTGTGGAATGACACACGCATCACCCGTTGGCAAGGGATGGAGCACACACGATTACGAAACTTATGTTTAGTCTCAAGCAAAAATAAACCGTAATTCAGTCAAAACTAATAAAAATTCATACTTTTCATATTAAGGGATAGAGAGGAAACATTTCTGAAAAGATCTTTATTCCAACAGGGCTCTTTATAACGTTAACTTTAGAATTAAAATGAGCAAAAATTCAAAGAGTCATGCTCCAATTATAAATCTCTGGTGTCATCACAATTCAGTCATGGTTAGTATTTTGAAAACTGAAAAATCTTTATTTTATCTCCAGTAAAATTAAGCCAGGTAAAGAAAATTAACTTGAAGTATCCTTTGAACTTCCTATTCACTTGAAGACATCATCTTTTTTTTTTCACTTAAATATTCTAGTTGTATTGTGACAGATACCTTATATACAGAAGCATGCACAAAACACTGGAGTTTACTTGAAAGAACAGTAATAAAGTAAGTACCTGTGTAGCCACCATCCGGGATAAAAAGTAAAACATTTCTCCCCCTGTGCCTTTTCCCAAAGGGAAAAGGCCCACGGGTAACAATCATCCTGACCTTTGAACAATCACTTCTTTGCTTTTCCTTTATACTTTTACCACCTTTGAATATATCTCTACATGATATAATGTTTAGTTTTGTCTGTTCTCAAATTTAATATAAATGGAATCATGCTGTTTGTGTTCCTCTATAATTTGTTTCTTTTGTTCAGCATTACATCTTTAAGATTCATTGTTGATGGGTGTAGTTTCAGTTCATTCATTTCTACTGCTGTATAATATTTATCTACTCTTTTTATTTTATTTCTTTATATTTTATACAGCAGGTTCTTATTAGTCAACCATTTTATACACATCAGTGTATACATGTCAATCCCAATCGCCCAATTCATCACACCACCACCACCCCCCGCTGCTTTCCCCCCTTGGAGTCCATATATTTGTTCTTTACATCTGTGTCTCTATTTCTGCCTTGCAAACCAGTTCACCTGTACCATTTTTCTAGATTCCACACATATGCATTAATATATGATATTTGTTTTCTCTGACTTACTTCACTCTGTATGACAGTCTCTAGATCCATCCACATCTCTACAGATGACCCAATTTCATTCCTTTTCATGGCTGAGTAATATTCCATTGTATATATGTGCCACATCTTCTTTATCCATTCATCTGTCGACCAGCATTTAGGTTGCTTCCGTGAGTTGGCTATTGTAAATAGTGCAGCAATGAACATTGGGGTGCATGTGTCTTTTTGAATTATGGTTTTCTCTGGCTACATGCCCAGTAGTGGGATCGCTGGGTCATGTGGTAATTCTATTTTTTGTTTTTTAAGGAACCTCCATACTGTTCTCCATAGTGGCTGTATCAATTTACATTCCCACCAACAGTGCAAGAGGGTTCCCTTTTCTCCATACCCTCTCCAGCATTTATTGTTTGTAGATTTTTTGATGATGGCCATTCTGACTGGTGTGAGGTAATACCTCATTGTAGTTTTGATTTGCATTTCTCTAATGATTAGTGATGTTGAGCATCCTTTCATGTGTTGGTTGGCAATCTGTATATCTTCTTCGGAGAAATGTCTATTTAGGTCTTCTGCCCATTTTTGGATTGGGCTCTTTGTTTTTTTGATATTGAGCTGCATGGGCTGCTTGTAAATTTTGGATATTAGTCCTTTGTCAGTTGCTTCATTTGCAAATATTTTCTCCCATTGTGAGGGTTGTCTTTCCGTGTTGTTTATGTTTTCCTTTGCTTGCAAAAGCTTTTAAGTTTCATTAGGTCCCATGTGTTTATTTTTGTTATTATTTCCATTTCTCTAGGAGGTTGGTCTAATTCCATACACAAAAATAAACTCAAAATGGATTAAAGACCTAAATGTAAGGTCAGACACTATAACACTCTTAGAGGAAAACATAGGAAGAACACTCTATGACATAAATCACAGCAAGATCCGTTCTGTAATTGATTTCTAATCTCGCAGCATTGTGATCAGAAAAGATGCTTGATATGATTTCAATTTTCTAAAATTTACCGAGGCTTGATTTGTGACCCAAGATGTGATCTATTCTGAAGAATTCTGTGTGCACTTGAGAAGAAAGTGTAACCTGCTGTTTTTGGATGGAATGTCCTATAAATATCAATTAAATCTATCTGGTCTATTGTGTCATTTAAAGCTTGTGTTTCTTTATTAATTTTCTGTCCGTATGATCTGTCCATTTGTGTAAGTGAGGTGTTAAAGTCCCCCACTATTATTGTGTTACTGTTAATTTCCTCTTTTATAGCTGTTAGCAGTTGCCTTATGTATTGAGGTGCTCCTATGTTGGGTGCATATACATATATAATTATCATATCTTCTTGGATTGATCCCTTGATCATTATGTAGTATCCTTCCTTGTCTCTTATAACATTCTTTATCTTAAAGTCTATTTTATCTGATATGAGTATTGCTACTCCAGCTTTCTTTTGATTTCCATTTGCATGGAATATCTTTTTCCATCCCCTCACTTTCAGTCTGTATGTGTCCCTAGGTCTGAAGTGGGTCTCTTGTAGACAGCATATATATGGGTCTTGTTTTTATATCCATTCAGTGAGCCTGTGTCTTTTGGTTGGAGCACTTAATCCATTCACATTAAAGGTAATTATCGATATCTATGCTCCTATTACCATTTTCTTAATTGTTATGGGTTTGTTTTTGTAGGTCCTTTTCTTCTCTTGTGTTTCCCACTTAGAGAAGTTCCTTTAGCATTTGTTGTAGAGCTGGTTTGGTGGTGCTGAATTCTCATAGCTTTTGCTTGTCTGTAAAGCTTTTGATTTCTCCATTGTCTGAATGAGATCCTTGCCGGGTAGAGTAATCTTGGTTGTAGGTTCTTCCCTTTCATCACTTTAAATATATCGTGCCACTCCCTTCTGGCTTGTAGAGTTTCTGCTGAGAAATCAGCTATTAACCTTATGGGAGTTCCCCTGTATGTTGTCATTTTTCCCTTGCTGCTTTCAATAATTATTCCTTGTCTTTAATTTTTGTGAATTTGATTACTATGTGTCTTGGTGTGTTTCTCCTTGGGTTTATCCTGCCTGGGACTCTGCGCTTCCTGGACTTGGGTGGTTATTTCCCTTCCCATGTTAGGGAAGTTTTCAACTATAATCTCTTCAAATATTTTCTCAGGTCCTTTCTCTCTCTCTTTTCCTTCTGGGACCCCTATAAGGCAAATGTTGGTGCGTTTAATATTGTCCCAGAGGTCTCTTAGTCTGTCTTCATTTCTTTTCATTCTTCTTTTTTTATTCTGTTCCATAGCAGTGAACTCCACCATTCTGTCTTCCAGGTCACTTAATCATTCTTCTGCCTCAGTTATTCTGCTATTGATTCCTTCTAGTGTATTTTTCATTTCAGTTATTGTATTGTTCATCTCTGTTTGTTCTTTAATTCTTTTAGTTGTTTGTTTTTTAATTCTTCTAGGTCTTTGTTAAACATTTCTTGCATCTTCTCGATCTTTGCCTCCATTCTGTTTCCGAGGTCCTGGATCATCTTCGTTACCATTATTCTGAATCCTTTTTCTGGAAGGTTGCCTATCTCCACTTCATTTAGTTGTTTTTCTTGGGTTTTATCTTGTTCCTTCATCTGGTACAGAGTCCTCTACCTTTTCATTTTGTCTGTCTTTCTGTGAATGTGGTTTTCATTCCACAGGCTGCCGGACTGTAGTTCTTCTTGCTTCTGCTGTCTGCCCTCTGGTGGATGAGGCTATCTAAGAGGCTTATTCAAGCTTCCTGATGGGAGGGACTAGTGGTGGGTAGAGCTGAGTGTTGCTCTGGTGGGCAGAGCTCAGGAAAACTGTAATCCACTTGTCTGCTAATGGGTGGGGCTGAGTTGCCTCCCTGTTGGTTGGTTGGCCTGAGGTGACCCAGCACTGGAGGCTACAGGCTCTTTGCTGGGGCTAATGGTTGACTCTGGGAGGGACCATACCAAGTAGTACTTCCCAGAACTTCTGATGCCAGTGTCCTTGTCCCCACGTTGAGCCACAGCCACCACCTGCCTCTGCAGGAGACCCTCCAACACTAGCAGGTAGGTCTGGTTCAGTCTCTCCTGGGGTCACTGCTCCTTCCCCTGGGTCCCGATGTGCATACTACTTTGTGTGTGCCCTCCAGGAGTGGAGTCTCTGTTTTCCCCAGTGCTGTTGAAATCCTACAGTCAAATCCCGCTAGCCTTCAGACTCTGATTCTCTAGGAATTCCTCCTCCTGTTGCCAGACCCCCAGGTTGGGAAGCCTGACGTGGGGCTCAAAACCTTCACTCCAGTGGGTGGACTTCTGTGGTATAAGTGTTCTCAAGTTTGTGAGCCACCCACCCAGCAGTTATGGGATTTGATTTTACTGTGATTGCCCCCCTCCTACCATCTCATTGTGGCTTCTCCTTTGTCTTTGAATGTGGGGTATCTTTTTGGTGAGTTCCAGTGTCTTCTTGTCAATGACTGTTCAGCAGTTAGTTGTGATTCCAGTGCTCTCACAGGAAGGAGTGAGCGCACATCTTTCTACTCCATCATCTTCAACCAATCTGGACATCATCTTATTTTATTCAAACTGATTCCTTCCATGAAAAGTTTTCCAGTATTTCAACCTCCCAGAGCTCAACTTTTTCTAAGCTGTTTCAGATGTTACAATTGAGATCTCGACCTTCACTTCATTATTCCTTGTGTTTGCCAGTCTCAGTCCACTCTTCTGCTTAAATAATAGCCTGATAAAGGAAAAGTCCTGACTTATCCATTTTTCTATCAATCACAATACTTGAGAAGGGACAGGTACAGAAAATACTCAGAAATTCTTGTTCACTGGTTATACAGAGGAAGTAATTCTAACCAACAAAGAAAGAGTTCACATCCTTTCAATAATAAATTTCTGTAGACTTTAAAAATAAACAATTCAGTACAATGTGATCAAACTCATAACCCAATGATCTTATTTCTGAGACTCTATCCCCCCAAAATCCAGAAAGTATGAAAATTATACGAATAAAGATGTTCATTCCAGAATTATTTACAGTAGCTTCACTTCAGATATAGCAAGGGAATGGATAAACATTACCCCATGGGAACATCACATCGCCATTTAAAATAGAACTAATAAAACTTGCTAACAATTTCTAAATCAAACATAAATAATGGTAAGTCTGAGAAGGGTAATACCAACTTGTAGGTATACTCAATTATAACTGTAAAAACACAGATATTAAAAAGGATGGAAATAATACAGATGATGATTGCTCTTATACTCTGCTGTAAAGCTATGAGTTATGAAATTTTCTCAGTTTTCTAAATTGTTATCATTGTTGCTACATTATTTTCGTAATTAAAAATTCAAGTATTTTCTTTCTAACTACTGTCACCAAAAATTCCAAATGAGTATAGTCTTGACCATTAAATTTGTTCTGCTATAAATAATAATTCAACACAATGTTGGGCTGTAACTTGACTTTTTGGCACTATAATGTGATGAACACTAACTGAAGTCTTGAAAGTCTCATTGTGAATTAGCGCTGGACTAGTTTTTTTTTTTTTTTTTTTTTTTGCGGTACGCGGGCCTCTCACTGTTGTGGCCTCTCCCGTTGCGGAGCACAGGCTCCGGACGCACAGGCTCAGCGGCCACGGCTCACAAGCCCAGCCGCTCCGCGGCATGTGGGATCTTCCTGGACCGGGGCACGAACCCGTGTCCCCTGCATCGGCAGGCGGACTCTCAACTACTGTGCCACCAGGGAAGCCCTGGACTAGTTTTAAAGAAGTATCAGCATTTCAGTATGTCTGAAGGGAGATCACTAGGAGTCCCTCCATGTATTTTGCTTCTAACCATTTCATGATCCACAGTGGAAACTTACCGGGAAAATGTTCGAGTTGCCTTGCTTTATTTAATTAGTGTGTTAAACAGTAGCTTCCATTCAAGTACAGATAGCTGTGGAGCATGTGCTTTGTGTAAGCCACCATATCAAGAGCTGATGAGCATTAAAAAAAAAAAAAAAAAAAAGAACCTGTGTAGTCACTGCCATTCAGGAGATTCTAATTTAGTGTCAGGGAAAGGAAAGTCTGGAGCCAGAAAGTACTGACTATAAGGCTGACCATAACTGTCATAGAAAATATCAAGAAAATGCTTGGAGAGTTCAGGAAAGAGAAATCACACCTGTTTGGAGATCAAGATTTCTGACAATGGATGCAGCCATAGGACTGGATAAGGGGAAAGAGGAGGAGAGAAAAAAGGGCCAAGAAGAAAAGCCTGGGAAGCACTTGCATTCATGGTGTCCAGAGAGCAAGGATTCATTCCAAGAAGGCCAGGAGGGAAGAGTAGGGTCGGGGGGTGAGGGTGGGGGGAGGAACGGAGCTGTGGAAGCTAAAGCAGGGTGAGTTTCAAAAGGGACCCAGTGATCATGAAGCAAAAGGGCAAGAATGTGAAGTTGGAAGCTGGAGAGGCAGGCTTTGGGGTTTCAGTCTTCAATTAGGCCACTGCTAGATCCATTTATCAGAATGGTACTAATGATATCCAAATGAAAGAAGATTAAGAGAAGAAAATTTAAGGAAATAAGAGGCATCATCTATACCAACTCTAAGGAAATTTGGTTGTAAAAGAAAGAGGAAGAAAGGGGCAAGTAAGTATAGGAGGAGGCAAAGTCAAACAAGAGTCAGTTTTTTTCACTTCATATGGAATTTATTTAGAAGTGTGTGTAAGAACATTTCTTTTTTTCTGTTTAGCAACTCAGTTTTTCTAGCACCATTTATTAGAAAAGAATTCCCATCCCATTCATAGCAATTCCTTGTTAAGAGTCATATATTATTATAGACGATGGTTTCTGGGCCATTATTCAGTTTTGGTTAGCTGTCCATTCTTGCACCCAGAACATGGGGATGTAATAATAATTGCAGCATTACAATGGGTTTCAACATCTGGCAGGAGTTCCCCCTCACTGCTTTCCGTTTTCAAAATGTCCTTAGCTGTCTTGCCTGACTTTCTATTGCATTCATTCTTTTTAGGAAGTTATATTCATCTGTTTAAGTTTTTTTAAAAACAGAAAAGAGTAAAAAATCACCACTTAAAAAAGCACATATGTAAGTAAGAAGTTAAAGTTCCAATCCTCCCCCCAACACACCACTTATCCAAGTTCTAACTCCAGAGGTAAGTACTAGTTAAGAATTGATGCCCACCCATCTGATAGTTTCCTAAGTTTATACAGACATCTTATATGTAAATATATGTTGGGATAAATGCTTTCAAAGAGAGAAAGAATGTCCATACCCTAAGGAGAGAAAGGCCCAGAATCTTTTGACCTCTCTCCTCCCCTCACTCACTCTTCCTCTGGATTGGAGGGCATGAATTACCCACTTCTGCTTCTCTTTAATACCTTCTACCCTACCCCTCAACACCTGCCCATCACTCTTACTTTAGAAGTTCTCTCATTTATTGCTACTTTGCTAGGGTTTACATTCCTGCTTAAACCCAAACTTAAATGTCTCTATAAATATATCAAAATGAAATATCACTTTACCTGCCCATTGAGATGAGATCTTTAACACACTTGTATGCCTTCCAATCCTTCCCAACACCCACCAACTCATGGACTTGGTTAAAATAATATGAAATTTTAGTTTGGTCATTTAAATTTTCCTTAAGAACAGATGTAGTGACACACTCTAGGGTGACCACCCTTATATAACTCCCTCCTCTTGAGTGTGAGCTTCTAATCAATAGCATTTGGCAAAGGTTAAAAGATTCTGAAGATGCTGTTACAGTATCTAATCAGTTGACTTTGAGTTAACCTTAGGTGGGCCTGACCTAACTAGGTGAGACCTTTAAGAGGGTTCAGGCCTCTCCTGGCTTTCAAGAAGCAGAATGTCAAGAATTCTACAGCTGCAAGGATATGAATTCTGCCAGCCACTTGAGGGGACTTGGAAGCTGATCCTTCCCTATTTAAGCCTCAGATGAGAGCTCAGCTCAACCAACACCCTGATTCCAGCCTTGGATTCCAGACCTTCAACAGGGAATCCATTAATCCATGCCTGGACCTAGGAAACTGTTAGATAATAAAAGGGTGTTGTTTTAAGCAACTACCTTACAATAATTCCCTATGCAGCAATAATAATTAATATAGTAGGCATGTCTATTTTTTCAAGAGACTTTTCTTTACCATTAAATTAGTATTTACAATCATATGAATGTCATCTATTTAGGTTTATCCCCGCATGTAAAGAAGTCTGCTCAACCCTTTTCCTCCTGTTCTCCATCGTCCCCTATCTGGTCATCTTTGCTCTGATTTAGTTCCAATTTGATGAGAATACCTTGGAAAATAATTTTCTTAAAGAGGGTACATGGTGTTATGTTTTCTGTATCCTTAAATGTACAAAATGTCTTTCTTTACCCCTCAAATACAAATGAACCTTTAACAACCAGACATTTTCATTGAAAAATCTAAAACACTCTTCACTGTTGTTTAGCTTCATTTTAGAGAAGAGCAGTTCAATGCTGATTTGATTCTTTCTTTTGTGTGTAACTTGTACTCACTATGAAGAATCTTGTAAAAACTATTCTCAGTGTTCTTGGATTTGGAAATTCTACCAGGAAATTGCAAATTACGTATCATCTCCCTCATTAATCCTCTGGCATTTTGTAAGCCCATTCTATTCGAAAATTTCAATTTTCTTCATCTCATAGACTTCTCCCTAGTAGCTGGTTGATTCTGGTTTTATTTCCATGTGTTCTTTCTTCTTCCGCAACATCCACCATTCAGATGAAACATATCTCTTCATCTTTTCTCCACATTTCATGTCTTTTCACTCATGGTTTCCATTCCCTCATATTTTTACTTCTATCATGACATACTTCCTCCTTTTGCTTTTCCAGATCTAAATTCAATTTTGAGTGGTATACATTACTTTTTTTTACTTCCCTTCTTGAGTGTTTAGAGTTGTGGGGTTTGTTGCAATTTTGTTTTTACTTCCTAGATTTTTTTCCCCTTGTTGAGTTGCTGGTACAGGCTCCCTGGACTGGCCAGGCTTGAGGTTGGCAACCTAGGCAGAGAGAGATGATACTGGAGATTCTCCTCCAGTGCTGGACAGGCCAGTCAAATTAGCCCTGTCTACATGGCCTCCCAATTTGGGGTTCTCAAGGTTCTCCAGGTGCGAGCAGGAGCTCATTCACACACACACACAAAGGACCAGCTCAGCCCAACTGCAATCCTCTCAGAGGGCAGCCAGGATCCATGAGATCAGGAGAGCCCTTTGCCTCGTAGAGTCAAGTGCAGCACATTATAGCATGTTTTCCCTCTCTATAAGCTAAAGGGTCTTTTGGGCTCAGCTGGTCATTGAGTCCTCCGTTCTCTCCAGAACCCTATCCCCTAACCCTGTGGTACACAAAGGCTCCCAGCACCGCACCCTTTCCTTAAAAACCCACATCCTCAAATGTGTTTGAGATCCCCTCCAGGATCTTGAGTCATCTCGAGTTGACTCTACCTTCTTGAGTCATCCACAGCAGGGCGTCTGTAACTGATGGAGGAAGGTCACAGAAAGACAGAAGGGGTGGAACAAGGAGCATATATGGAAGGATTAACCTTGAGCAGAATGGGGAGCATGTGGTCAGGTAATAAGGAAGACAATAAAATTTGAGTGGCTGTGATTGCAGATGAGTTTGTAGGACAGGGCTTCTCAAAGGGTGGCACAGGCCCAGCATATCAACATCATCTGAGAACTTACCAGAAATTCAAATTCTTGGGCCCTACCCTAGACAGGGGTGGGGCCCAGCAAACTATGTTGTAAGAAGCCCACCAGCAGATTCTAACACATGCTCAAGTTTGAGAACCATTGCTCATTGGAAAACTAGAGAGATTTGAAGATGTTTACAGATTATAACCTCTCTTTCTTTCCATGAAGATGGACGTGAAATTTGTTCTATCCTATGAGTGAGTGATTTAATATGAGGCTTGAGGAAAGCAGCAAAATTCGGGAATACTCCTTGAGAAAAATGGAAGAAGGAGGTGAACAAAGCTAGGATCACAGTCCATGAATTTGTGGAGTCGCTAGTGGGTCATCATATACAGTTTCGTTTTTATTTCTTGGTCATGACAGCATGAGCAATGCTTCAAAGCCAGGAACATCAGAGGCAAATTCAGAGTATACCCAATTAATAACTTTGTCATTCATAAAGATGAAATTTACTCCATAAAACTCTATCATAAACTAAAGAATTTTGGAATTTAAAATTTGGAAGCACATCCACCACTACTCATTCTGTCATTGAAGAATCTCAAAATCTCTCAGTAAGCATTACTGCCCTTTCTTTAAACAGACAAAATAAAGACAAGTCGGTTGAAAAGGTTGATCCAGGGTCATCAGTAATCCAATGGCACAATGAGGATGAGCTACCTAGGTCTCCTAATTCATTGCTCCTTTATTCTTTCCAGACCTGAGCGGACTCCCTATTTCTCAATGCTCTGATCTACCTAGAACTGAAATCCATGTGGATGAAGCCAGCACATCTGTCCTCATGGGAATTGGTGGAGTTTGGCTCTAAGTGGGCATTATAGTCCATGAGAAGCATCAGATGTGCCAAACATAAAGCCAAGACCTGACCCAGCTTCAGCCCCTCCATCCAGGGGCTAGGTCAAGTTCATCCATGTGCCCTACAAACTCCTGAGGCTCACCAGAAAGACCTCTAAACAAAGGTGGGTCCATGCAAAGAGAAGCAAAGTCGGCTACAATGCGAGGTCACTGGCAGATGGATGGTATCAAGTAAGCGGTGGTGGGAGAAAGAGGTTAAGTGAAATGGCTATAAATAGAGCCTCAAAAGCATTACAATAATCTACACCAGCCCGGGAGTCGTGACTTAGAGAAATGCATGCAAATTAGCTGATGACCCGGCGTCCTGCCACAGCGCCGGCTGAGGGTGTCAGGGCTCCAATAAAGCCATACCTGTGAGCCTGCTGGGGAGGAGATGGAAGGGCTTTCAGGACCATGCTGGCTGGGCTCCTGAGGGCGGACACTACCACCTCTCCGGTTACTGTCAGGCCTTTTTTATGAGTTCATGCACGTAAGGACTTAGAACAGGGTCTGAATGTGACAAACACTCGGTGAATGTCAGCTGTTTATCCAGAGTGACTCTGACACATGTCCACTCAAATGAACTAACATGTGCCTCCTTTTTAATGACTCATTTAATGAGAATGAACTTTTTTTCGCCAACATGTGAGACTCCACTTGCCTCCTCCCCCAAAAAGCACGGCATCCTCTCCTCGTCCAGCAAGCACTGCTTTCTTCCCCCCGGATTCCATGGCTGTGTCCTCTGACCTGTGTCTGAAAGTCCACTTAATATCATTTTTTATCGTCAGCTTTTTACACATTCAACAGAGAAGAGAGTGAGGATACAAGAAGAAGGAAAGGGCAGGAGACAGATTTTTCAGTTTATCAAGAGGAAACCAGAGACTTCCAAACTGTTCTTTTCGGCCCCATACATCATCCCACTCACTGCCAGCATCTGATTCTTATTCTAAACAACTTCACACTCCAATTAGAGGTTTACGCATGTACGTGGAGAAATCCATGACGTCACTGAGAACCTTGCTGGCACTAGTCGGCCACGTGATGCTCACCTTTGTACTCTGCCAGGCACACGCACTCATAGCCGTTGACAAGGTCCCTGCAGGTGGCGGTGTTCAGGCACGGGGCAGAGAGGCACTCGTCGTATTCCTCCTCACAGTAGAGGCCATGGTAGCCTGAGGGACAGAGAGAAAGGTCTGCAGTCAAACAGGTACCATTTATACGCACACGGGACCAGCCTACAAGGAAGGCGGTGGGTGTTCATTGGAAAGTAAGGCACAAATAGATGCGACTGAAGGAACTGGGTCTCTTGGGGTATGCTGAAATGTGGATTTCCAGAAAGGTTATGAAGAATCTATTCTTATCACCCTTTGTCATGCCCAACTATAAAACAAGTGATCCCACTGACCCACCAGATGGTCCCATTATGATGTCACGTCCAGTGGTACCGGTGAACGGGAGATGTGGGTTACTAACTGCATCAGCTGTGGTCACAGAAGGTAGCAATAGGGACAGGACTCACAGCCAAACAGCTCCTTTCAAGGATGTGGAGCCCTTTTTCTTCCAATCAATTAGAAAAACATATCTAACTAGGGAGAATTTTATTCAAGAAGAAAAGGATCCACGGATTTCCTTTGTTTTTCAAGCCAGAAAAGAAACTCAGCTAAAAAGGCTTAACTGAACTTCCTGGCGAAATGTGGGCTGTTTTTCTTTTTGTTTGTTTGTTTATTTAAAATGACAATTATCTAAATTATAATATGGTAAGTTGTGCTTAAGTTTTTTAACTATTAAAAATAGAATAATAGCAATGAAGAAAAAGAAACCAACAATTTCTCAAGAAAGATGGCTTTTACTCTCCTTTTTGCAAAACAGGTGTTTATTCTAAAGGACAAGAAGACAACATTCTTTGAGATTCACTCATGAATGTTAGGCTGTTTTTAACTTTCAAAAACACGTGTTCCTGCCAATTTGCAGTGAATCTGGGCCATTTTTGTCTGGCCCTGTCCAAACAATGAGAAACATGTGAGCACTTTCAGAAATCACCCTGCCTATGTTGGTTCTGAATTCAGATAAGCAGAAAAAATAAACGCTTGCTCAAGTGGGCACTGGAACCGTGAGCTCCTATCCAGCAACTCAGAGCCAGCCCTCGAGCTCAGAAAGTCCTGTTAGCTCAGGCTAATGCGCTGAACTGTTCTGTTTCTGGTTCCTATCACAAAAGTAGGTTAAGATCACATTTGCATTATTTCCGGAGCACTTTTCAATTACGTTGCCATTTCAGTTGTTTTTGAACTGCTTTCCACATTTAGGCAGTGATAGTGGCCCCTCTGAGGGGAACTTGACCTTCCTGAGGCAAATACACTAGGGATTTCCATTCTTCTATCTTCCCCTACTTCTTGTAGTTTTACGGAAATATTTCCTATCACTCTTCATCAGATTATTTCAATCATCTAGATCAGAGTTTCTCAACCAACAGCAATTTTGTCCCCCAGAAGATATCTGGCAATGTTTGGAGACATTCTGGGTTGTCACAGCTGGGATGGAGGGGAAGGGGTTGTTGCTGGCATCTGGTATAAGGATGCTGCAAACCATCAAACAGCCCCCCAACAAAAACCTACGCAGCAAAAATGTTAATAGAGTTAGACGGAGAAACCCTGCTCTATATCAGGGATCAGCAAACTGTGGTCCACAGGCCAAATCTGCCCCAGTCTGTTTTTATAAGTAAAGTTTTATTGGGACACAGCCACACCCATCCAAGTATGTATTATTTATGGCTGCTTTCATACAATGGTAGATTGAGTAGTTGCAACAGAGACCATATGGCTTGAAAAGTCAAAAATCTTGACTCTCTGACCCCTTATAGAATAAGTTTGCTGTCTTGATCTAGATTCACCCAGAAAACCTTTTTTCTTACAAGAGTTTTAGATATTAACCCCTTATCAAAGACATGGTTTGCAAATATTTTCTCCCATTCTGAAGGTAGCCTTTTACCCTGTTGATTGCTACCTTCGCTGCGCAGAAGCTTTTTAGTTTCATATAGTCCCACTTTATTTTTGCTTTTTTTGCCTGTGCTTTTGTTGTCATATCATTGCCAAGACCAATTTTATGAAGGTTTTCCCCTATATTTTCTTTCAGGAGTTTTACAGTTTCAGGTGTTAGGTTTAAGTCTTTAATGCACTTCGTGTTGTTTTTTGTCAATTGTGTAAGATAACATAAATGGCCAACAGGTATATAAAAAGGTGCTCAACATCACTAATCATCAGGGAAATGAAAAGCAAAACCGCAAGGAGATATCACCTCACAACTGTTAAGATGGCCATAATAAAACGAAACAAAACAAAACAGAAAATAACACGTGTTGTTGAGGATGTGGAAAAATGGGAACCTTCATACACTGTTAGTGGGAATGTAAAAGGCTGCAGCTGCTACGTAAAACATAAAAAAAAGTATAGAGATTCCTCAAAAATTAAAAATAGAATTACCATATGATCTATAATCCCACTTGAGTATTTATCCAAAAGAATTGAAAATAAGATCTCACAGAGATATTTGCATTCCCATGTTCATTGTGGCATGATTGACAATAGCCAAGAGGTAGAAACAATCTAAATGTCCCTCAACAGATGAATGGATAGAGAAAATGTGATATGATATATACATACAATGGAATATCATTCAGTCTTTAAAAAGAAAGAAATCCTGTCATATGCTATAACATGGATGAACCTTGAGGTCAGGTACTAAGTGAAATAAGCCAGTCACAAAAGGACAAATGCTTCATGTTTCCACTCATATGAGGGATCTCAAGTAGTTAAACTCATAGGGGCAGAATGGAATGGTGGTATATATGTGAATATCTACACTAATATGTGTAAAATGGATAACTAATAAGAACCTGCAGTATAAAAAACTAAAATTCAAAAATTAAATTAAAAAATAAATAAATAAAAGAAAAAAATAGAATGGTGGTTCCTGGGGTGGAGGAGAGGGGAAATGGGGAGTTGCTGTTGAATGGATATAGAGCTTCAGTTACGCAAAACGAAAACGTTCCACAAATCTGTGGTACGACAATGCGCATATAGTTAACAATACTGTACTGTACACTTAAACGTGTTAACAGGATAGATTTCATGTTATTTGGGTTTTATCACTATTTTTATTTTTATTTTTTTGGCCGTGCCGCATGGCTCGCGGGATCTTAGTTCTCTGAACAGGGATCGAACCCGTGCCGACAGCAGTGAAAGCATGGAGTCATAACCACTGGAGCGCGACGGAATTCCCCTTATCACAATTTTTAGAATATATACACACACACACACACACACACACACACAGAGTTAAGTCTCTTTTGCCTTCTTCTCAGTGTGGAACAAGGATCACCAGCAGCATCTTTTTGATCGTTTTGCCCTCCCAGCAGATCTTTCAAAAATCAACTTGGAAGGATAATATATAACCCTACAAGCATCTTCGACCTCTGAATTGTGGTGTTATTTATATAGACAAAAATCAAAAGCAAATTTCTTGAAATCTTCCACAATTGTTTTTATTTTTTGAAAACAGTATCATCATCCTTTTCCATTAGCAACATGAAAAGCAAGTGAGGAAGTTATTTTACAGAGATAATTAAGCTGACGAGGTTTTTCTTCCTTGGGGGAAAAAAAATAAAGGTTTCATATTCTAAAAGTGTTTCTTTAGAGACGGTAACATTTAAATGTCTTTATGGAAATGTCAAGACACCCTTTACACTGCCAAAGAACCTAAATCGGACTGTTTGAAGAAAAAGGAATCTCTTCCCAAACAGAAGGCTTCTGTGAAAATGAGACTGCCACCCCCTGCTGGTAATTAATTCGGACAAACAAATTAGCTCAGGGCAGCCCAGGGTCTAGAAAAATTAAGCTAGTCCAAAGAATTATTTTAAAATAAAATCGAAGATCAGAAGGGTGGGGTCAGAGTAGCCCCTTCTGGGGCACTGATGTTTATCACCAGTGTTCCAATCTTTGTAGGACTTGATCCTGTATATTCAGCTCCAGTCACTTCCTTAGACTTGATAGAACAAAACAACCAACTGGATGTCGGGAGTGAGAAAGAGAGGTTAAGACGGCTGTCATGTCTAGAATGTGTGAGTAGATGATGCTGCCGTGAACACAACTACGACCAAAGGAATAACAGGTTTTAGAGGAAGTTGCCCAGTTGGATTTTGGACACGTTTAACTTGGGGCTCACGTAGCCAGGTCCACGTGGCAGTTGGGAAAATGAGCTTGAATAGCATAGAAAGAGCACTTTGGGAGCTAGATGCCTGGAAGTGATGTTGAAGTTTTCATCAAAGAAGAACATGGAGAGGAGAAAAAGAGACCAAGGTCGGATCTACGTGGATGGGCAGATGGACAGCAAGAAGCCCAATCGGGACTCGGAGCAGGGACGGAGGAAGGAGAGGGGGAAACCCCAAGGAGTGCGGTCATGGAAGCCAAGAGAGGACAGGAAGCCAGGGAGGGCTGGTTAACAGCGTCAAAGGCTCTAAGAGCAAGAATGACAACTGGATAGGAGATCCGGAGGTCACTGGAGACCCTCAAAACCCTGGCTCTCAATGGGGGCTGTACTGCCCTTTAGAGGCTGTTTTGGAAATTGGGGAGGAGGACGGATTGCTTATCATAACGACTGGAGGATTCTACTAGAATTTGGTGGGTGGGGGCCAGAGATCGTAAACACCTGGAAACATCTGGGATTCCCTTGCACAAGTGATGGCCTGGCACCCTCCACAACCTTGGACTGTTCCACTGACCATTCGTGTAGGCAAAACCCTGTTGACAACCTTCGAGGCCTAGAACCTAACTGCTTTACATGTACAACAGTTTTTAAGATATACTGAGTTTTCCTGGAACATATATACGTATATGTATTGATATACTGGGTAAATCAAGAGAAGATTGTACTAAGAGTTGTTCCCCAGTTTGGAATATCACTTCATAAGAGCAATAGCTCTTAAGTCACCAATAAAGCACACCTATATCAGCAAACAAAACAAAATAGAATAAAAATCGCCTCTTCGGGTAATTTTCTAAACACACTACCCAGAGTACCTTACCCTAACAGTTACTCATTACAATACTCAACTGGTTTCCATCACAACACTTATAAGGGTCTGAAATCATATTAACTTTGTTCTTTATCATTATTATTTCTCTTCCTCCACTAGAATATAAGCTTGAAGGCAGAGGCTACGACTGCAGAGTTCGCAGCTGTACCTGCAGTATTTGGTACAGAAAGCAGGCTTAAATGATAGCTCTTGAATTAGCACCCCAAATGCCACTGATTAAATCAATACACATTTAAGATATGCCTATGATGTGCCAGAAGCTTCCAGGTACTGTGATTACAAAACTAAACGGCAAGGTCTCCAACCACAAGGGGTTTATTGTCCGGTAGCACGTGAGTGGTGTCTGCTTCATAACAGGCCCTTTACCTGTGTTAACTTGTTTAACCCTCGTGACAACCCAAAATGATAATCATGGCTAGTCCCAATTTAAAGAGGAGGAATTAAGAGTCAGAGAGGTACATACTGGTCAGAATGGCCATCACTAGAAAGTCTACAAATAACAAACACTGGAGAGGATGTGGAGAAAAGAGAACCCTCCTACACTGTTGGTGGGAATATAAGTTGGTGCAGCCACTGTGGAAAACAGCATGGAGGTTCCTCAAAAAAACTGAAAATAGAGTTGCCATATGATCCAGCAATCCCACTCCTGGGCATATATCTGGACAAAACTGCAATTCAAAAAGATACACCCACCCCTATGTGTGTAGCAGCACTATTCACAACAGCCAAGACATGGAAGCAACCTAAATGTCCATCAACAGATGAATGGATAAAGAAGATGTGAAACATATATACCATGTAATACTACTCAGCCATAAAAAAGAATGAAATAATGCCATTTGCAGCAACATGGATGGACTTAGAGATTATCATACTAAGTGAAGTAAGTCAGACAGAGAAAGACAAATATAATATGATATCACTTATATGTGGAATCTAAAATATGACACAGGGGCTTCCCTGGTGGTGCAGTGGTTAAGAATCCGCCTGCCAATGCAGGGGACATGGCTTCGATCCCTGGTCCGGGAAGATCCCACATGCCGTGGAGCAACTAAGCCCATGAGCCACAACTACTGAGTCTGCACTCTAGAGCCCGTGAGCCACAACTACTGAGCCTGCGTGCCACAACTACTGAAGCCCTCACACCTAGAGACCGTGCTCCACAACAAAAGAAGCCACCCAATGAGAAGCCTGTGCACTGCAACGAAGAGTAGCCCCTACTCGCTACAAGTAGAGAAAGGCTGTGCGCAGCAATGAAGACTCAACGCAGCCAAAAATAAATTAAATAAATAAATTTAAAAATAAAATATGACACAAATGAACCTATCTATGAAACAGAAACAGACTCACATAGAGAGCAGACTTGTGGGTGCTAAGAGGGAGGGATGGATTTGGAGGTTGGGATTAGCAGATGCAAACTAGTATATATAGAATGGGTAGACAACAAGGTCCTACTGTACAGCACAGGGAACTCTACTCAATATCCTGTGATAAACCGTAATGGAAAAGAATACAGGGCTTCCCTGGTGGCGCAGTGGTTGAGAGTCCGCCTGCCGATGCAGCGGACACGGGTTCGTGCCCCGGTCCGGGAAGATCCCACATGCCGCGGAGCTGCTGGGCCCGTGAGCCATGGCCGCTGAGCCTGCGCGTCCGGAGCCTGTGCTCCGCAGCGGGAGAGGTCACAACAGTGAGAGGCCCGCGTACCGCAAAAAAAAAAAAAAAAAAAAGACAACGTGGGTACTTTAATCCTGAAATAGGTGCCCTGCCTCGAGTATACAGCAAAGGCGCTGAGCAACGTCACCCCAAAGGGCACCATTATCCCGAGTCACTGCTTCACACGGGCAGCGAAGACCACTTCCGGGAAAAACTCAAGTAGCCCCAGCCCTGAACTTTCACGATTAATTAGCCCCGCTTTCACCAGTGAGAAGTTCAAATACCTGAATTTTCCTATGTATGAAACAAAAGTCTCTTTACACTGGGCTTTTAAAAACCCTACTCTTCTCCGTTTCCTCAGCCTCATCTCCTGAGACTTACCTCTGTGCTGGATCCGGTTTCCTGCTTGGCAGTCAGATTTTGACTCACTGCCCTGTCTTTGATCCCAAACTGTTTTTTTTCTTTAACAACTGTCTGTTCTCTTCTCATTTCCTTAGCACACAGGTGGGTGAATTTAGGAGATGCTCAGTCACAGTGGGTGAGGTGAATTTGCTAGGAAAAGTGGAATCATAGGGCAAAATAACCTTTGCATGCATAAATACGGAAAGTGGTTCTTTTCTTTACAAATGTCTGATTTGTACAAATACAAAAAAAAAAAACGCCTGGAAAAATGTATTCCAAAATTGACAGTGGTTTTTGTTGGGCAATGAAACTGAGGGATTATTTTTTGTATTTTAAATATGCCAGTTCACTTTTTCTAATTTTCCACAATAGAAATATGTTATTTACTTGTGTAACACAAAGGGATAATATAGATACTTTATGGGTATTTTATGTGTAGTATCACAACTCCAAACCAGGTTGCTGATGACCAAGGGAAATGATAACTGTACTCGGTGTCTAACACTTGATGGGACAATAGGAGAACCGGTCAGATTAGGAAAAGTCTGACTTTATTAAGGGTTTTTTTTTTTTTAAGTGGAGATGAGGGCATTCCCATAGTGTATAGAGGGAAAAATCCAGTCTCCTTAGAAGAGGACACTTTTTGAGACACGAGGGCTAGCCATCATGACAATATATAAATGGTGACTATAGAAATACACTAAATGTACGGTAGAAAAGCAAACAACCACTACTCTGAGTTAGTCCTTACAAATAGTTAGCATTCTCCTGAACAAATGCAAGGATGTACTGTAGATGACACAGCTGAATTGGGACTATGCTCATGAAGGACCTCAGAAGTCCAGAGAACCCAGCAGTGAACCCACTTAAACAGATGCTCTTGCATATCTAAAGGCGTTTTAACCTTAAAATTGCCCATCATCTTGGGAATGATTGTAACTGTGTAGACCTAAACATTTCTAGAAGTTTCCTCTTGGCTCTGCCTTTAGAACTAGGTCACAAACTAGTCACACGAAAAAATCAATCTCTTCATAATTTTTTAGCCTTGTCTTATGAATGTCGTTTTTGGCCATTCAGGATGCTTTTGGCCACTAGAGGGTGGATTCTACCTATGATCTATATCAGCTAAAGGGAAAAAAATGTTACTCGGGAGCTTAACGAAAAGGGAAATGTGTTTTACAAAAGGGAAATATATGGCACGAGAGGATGCAAACACTTAAAGAAGAAATATTGTTTCCTTTAACAAGAAAGCTTAACATTCATCTATTTCTTTATAGTTTACAAATTCACCGATGTGCTCTATAAACATACAGCAGCTATGGTTAAAATTATCTGTGATAAAGTAGCCTATTTTTCTCACTGACTCGCTATAAAAATTATTTTTAAAAATGTAAATGCTTATAACACCATGGCGAAAGCACTAGGATTCAAGATTAAGTGTAACGACAAGATAGTATTTTCAACTTGATTTTAAAGATTATTGTGGTATGTGTGTTTAGTTATAAACAGTAAGTAACTTTTTTCTTTTTTTTTTTTTTTTTGCGGTACGCAGGCCTCTCACTGTTGTGGCCTCTCCCGTTGCAGAGCACAGGCTCCGGAAGCGCAGGCTCAGTGGCCATGGCTCACGGGCCCAGCCGCTCCGCGGCATGTGGGATCTTCCCGGACCGGGGCACGAACCCATGTCCCCTGCATTGGCAGGCGGACTCTCAACCACTGCGCCACCAGAGAAGTCCTATAAACAGTAAGTAAATTATTTTAATGGCATAATCTTATAACCTCATTGATTATCTAGGATGTTTATAAACACATGTAAAAATGACTTGGCTTGTAGTTGAGATGAGGTAGAGGATGAGGAGATCTGGAAAAGAAAAAGTAGGTATAAAGCCCTCACATTCTAGGGCTTCCCTGGTGGCGTAGTGGTTGAGAGTCCACCTGCCGATGCAGGGGACGCGGGTTCGTGCCCTGGTCCGGGAAGATCCCACATGCCGCGGAGTGGCTGGGCCCGTGAGCCATGGCCGCTGAGCCTGCGCGTCCGGAGCCTGTGCTCCTCAACAGGAGAGGCCACAGCAGTGAGAGACCCACGTACCGTAAAAGCCCTCACATTCTAGAGGTTTTTAGTATGAAACAAACACACCAAGATGGACACGGGGCCCAGCACAGGCAACGGATGGGTGACAGGGCAAAATCAGAGTAGGGTTCTAATAGGCACCTTGGAAAGGAAATAAAACCTAGATGACTATTTTCACACAAGTATGTATGTTAACAAAGAGGAATTTTAAAAGGTTAAAGTACAGGGAAGTTTTTAAAATGTTTTATTCCTTCTAATTTATTTCACAAACTATGGTTAAATTTGATTTTAATTTGCCACTCACCCAGTGATCACAACATATTCTTTTGCGCTGTTTGCCCTCATGAGGGCGTGTGTCTGTGTTCATCACACTAGACGGGTGGTCCACACACTGTGGTCCCCAGACCAGCAGCATCTGCATCACCTGGGAACTTGTTAGAAATGCACGTTCGCAGGCCACACCCAAGGCCTACTGAACCAGAAACTCTGCAGGTGGAGTCCAGAGCTCTGAGATTCAATAAGCCCTCTACCTGATTCTGATCAGCACACTCAAGTTTGAGAACACCTGAGTTATAGAATAGCAATGCACACAACATCTCCCACCAACTTCTGATCCTCAAAAATGCAAGGAAATGGTAGGAGTTACGTATGGCAAGGGCTAGACATGGCATATGGTAATGCTCGGTAACAGCCATGGCCTCCCCTCAGCATATCAGTAAACCAACCATAAAACACACAGTCAGAACGTGCACCAGTCACAGGCATAGAAATAAACCAAGAGTGAAACGTGCAGTCAAATAACCTGCCAGCCACAGACACGGAGACTAAACAAAATTACACTCCTCTTGGGATTTGCTTCAGGGAAGAAAGCGATGCAGAGAAATCCCAAACCAACAGCAGATGGCAAATTTGAAAAGGAAGGCTAAAATGAGGGTCGGTAATAAGGGCATAGAGGTGGCAAGCATTTATAATTTCTCGCTGTGTGACTGGGAGTCACATATACTTGTTCAGAGGAGGAGAGATAAGTCTAAATTCAGATTAGTGAGCACAATTTTTCCCCACATCCTCTTATGCAGCTTCCTTGACCCATGGGAACAACACTTCAGCTGAAAAGAACACTATCAGAAAATGGCAGACAGAACTCAGAGAAACAGAGTAGAATGATGGTGGCCAGGGGCTGGGGGTGGGGAAAACGGGGAGATGTTGGTCAAAGGTACCAAACTTCCTGTTATAAGATGAATACATTCTGAGGACCTAATGTACAGCATGGCGATTATAGTTAATTATACACTGTATTATATACCTCAAAGTTGCTAAGCGTGTAGACCTTAAAATTTCTCACCACAAAAAAGAAACAGTAATTAGGAAGGTGTACTAACACTCTGGAGGTGATCAGTCTGCAATATACACATGTATCAAATCAACACTCTGTACATCTTAAACTTAAACAAGTTATATGTCAATTAAATTTCAGTCAAGCTGAAAACAATTTTTAATTTAAAAATTTTAAGAAAATGGCAATCTACAAAGATTTTTATGAACCAAAAATTGGGAACCATGATCTGACAAAGTTGTGCTGTTTCTAGTGATCACATGCAGTCTCATGGAGACACAGTTTGGTACCAAAGTGTTTGTGTGATGGAAAACAAAACTTGTGATTGGCATTTTTCCAGAAAATTCTGGTGCATGGACTCTGCAATGCAGACCGTAGATGTTTTTCCCCAGGTATGTTTACTCTCACCCTCATATCACTGGGGACATTCAAAGAGACAATGCAACAGTGCAATCTTCTAACTCTCTATTATTAGTCATGGCTATTCTCAAGTAAACATGCTGAATCTTAAAGATAGTTAAACAATATGGAAATGCGTCATAGTCATTCAAGAGTATTTTTAGAAGCACACACCTCCCACTTGGCCACCATCCCCAAGGGCTGTAAACTCCTAAGGGCCCAAGCTGACTCTTAGAGTTAGGACTTTAACTAAAGAACTTCATGGAGAAAATTAACCACCAGGACTGTACCTCGAGGCAACCAGATTACAAAGAAAATTTCAAAATATAAGTAAGTTGGAGTCAGAACTCAGTAATTTTAGTAAATCGTCAATTCTATTCCTATTGCCTCTACCGAATGAATATTAAGGATGCCTAATAGTAATAAGGCATTTATTCATTTAGGAGGTCATAAAGCAGTGGAACGTCAAAGTTCTGGACATCAGAGCTATCTCAGGCAGAGAACGAAAAAACAAAAGTCAAATATGAAGAGGAAAGGTTATTACACGTGCCTATTTGACGATTTTTTTTACAGCTAGCAAATTCAATTTTAGTTTTTAAAACTCTATCTACCACCTGCATATACTTTGGAACCCAGACTGTGTGTTCTGAACCCTGGCATGTTTCTAGACTGCCTCCCCTTCAGAAATACATAAATATTTGAGACTATTACTATAAAAAGAATAAAGTCAAGAGGCAAAACAGTCCCAAGACAGTGTTACTTTTAAAAATTATTTGAGGGCTTCCCTGGTGGCGCAGTGGTTGAGAGTCCGCCTGCCGATGCAGGGGACGCGGGTTCGTGCCCCGGTCCGGGAGGATCCCACATGCCGCGGAGCGGCTGGACCCGTGAGCCATGGCCACTGAGCCTGCGCGTCCGGAGCCTGTGCTCCGCAACGGGAGAGGCCACAACAGTGAGAGGCCCACGTACCGCAAAAAAAAAAAAAAAAAAAAAAAAAAAAAAAATTATTTGAGATTATCTGCACCTCTGTTCCTCTTTGAAGCAAACGTAAAATTTTGTGATTTTTTTTTCTATTGGGAAATTTGATATTTTCAAACATATAAAAGCTCGGTGGAAGAGCAGTTTCCTTAATTAGGCGCATCCAGCAGACATCAGCTCAAGTGAAATCCTAAGTCTCAGTTACAGGCAGCCCTCAGCATCCACTGTGAAGCCGCTGAATCTGCAGTGAAACGAGACCAGAAGCGGCTCACCTACCTGCGAGCAGTTCGATTTCTTTGGAAGTCAAAGTCGTGCTGCCCTGTGCTGGGAAGTCAGAAACTATTGCTCAAAAGTCACTCGGACCACAATCAAGGCCACTCCTCAAGCATGGCTTTGAGGTGTCCTCTAGGAGCCCTGAAATGCGGTCCTACTCAATTCTAAGCCCAAAGCCCTTTCCCTCACACCTGGTATGAGAGGCAAGGTGTGCCTAATTTTAATTCTCAATTTCCAAATTCCCAGACATTCTCAGCAAGCCAAAAAATGTTAGCAATCGGATCATAATAACTTCCAACCACAACGCAAGAGTCAGTGGCTCAGTTACAAAACAGTTTTAAACAAGTTCCCATCTGACTTCCATGGCCATGGGCTTGATAAGAATTTCCTGAAATTATGTGCTGGCAGTGATTCAAACAGAGCCATCCTCAGAAATGCACTGGTTAGTGACGTAAGCTGTTACCAGCTGCCACTTCTGACTTCCATTCCAGGTAAGAAGATGTAAAGTGATTTCCGCCGTCCTCGCTGACCCTGCCAGTTCCTACCGCCGGGAGGTAAATCTCATACCTTTTCAACAAGACTTCAGCCAAGAATGCATTCTGAATGATTTGAATCTGAAGTGCTGCTGTGGGGGCAGAAATCCCTCCTAATTAAAGGCCAGTTCATTAACACTTTCATCCATATGGATTAGGCATTTACAGCGAGGTTAAATAGACTGTGGATCGATTTTTAATGTCAAGAATCTCATCAAAATTCCTTATGCAGCACCAGCAAGTGCCCTTCACTCATTACCACTGTCCTTCCCGCCCTCGTATTAATCCCTCAGGCCACTAGCCTAAATTAGAAGGCAAATATCACAAAGTCTCCCTGAACACGCCCCGAAATTAGAATCAAAACAAAATGGTGATGAAGAATGGCCACGGGGGTAATTGTGAACACCACGAGGACAGGTCCCTTAGTGTCTGGCCGTCTGGGCAAGCCTGACTCAGCTCCTCGCTCCTGGGCAATGTACCCCCCGCCACCCCCCGGCCAGTCCTGCCCTCCCAGGAACTTCCATGGCTCAGCCTTGCCCAGAGACCCTCCCAGTCCCAGCGGCCTCCTCTAACCTCTTCTGCTGCTGCCTCTAGCCCCCGCCTCAGTGCAAGAATTCCCTAACACTCTCACCAATCCTTCCCCTTTCGGTTTATACTCTCGCCCCATCTATCTTAATAGTTGACTTTCTCTAGCACCCACACACCAGGAACTCCATCCTTACCTCCCTGGTGTCATGCTCAGGACCCAATGCCGGTCGCAAATAACAACTGTTTACTGGCACATCCACTTGGTTGGCCTGCCATTCCCAAAGGCCTTCTGCACATTTCCCTGCTTCTCTGAGTTACCCAAGTTAAAGCCTCAGCAATACCTTTGACTCTACGCTCACCTCTGGTCCCTGAAGTCACATGACAACCAAACTCAGATGATTCCACTCCTCAGACAGATTTCAGGTCCGTCCTTCCAATTCCCACCGCCGTTAAGTTCAAGACCTCACTTCCACTTGCCTGAGCTTTCTGACTGATCTCCTGTCTCATCATCTTTTCTTGACTGTAATATCTAATTCTATCAAAATAATCTTTCTGAAAGTCACCCAATCGTTCTTGAAATCACCCAATTCCGTCAAAATAATCTTTCAAAAACACAGATCCGTTCACATACACTGCTGATGCAAAATGTTTCCAAGTCTTCATTTTCTGACTCCTTAGCACCTAGATTCACCCCAATCTGCCCCAATCAGCATTTTCAGCCTTACTGCCCATCACTGCATCCAGTGGATCTTATCCTGCAGCCAACTGGATCTCTGAACTTCCCCCCACCCCACCTAGGACTTTTGTTCCATAGCAACCTTCCCCCATGTATAAATCCAAACATTTCAGTTTCCAATTCACTGGAAATTCTGACTGAACTATTGTTAATATGAAAATTCAATCAGTATTTTGAACACTCAGTATTTTGAGCATTTTAATCAGTTAAGTCCTGCCAATGCCCTCAAACCAAAGGCCACCAGGGACAAAACTGTAGTTGATGCAGTTGGGTTTCTTACTCATTGCAGCAAGGGGAATCTCGGGGTGTCTCAGTCAGAGGGTGTTAGACGGGGCTTATTACAGGATTTGAACTCTGGCTGGGTGATTTGGGAAGGAGTCACTCTGCATGCTGTCAGGAAGCAGGAGCAATTCTACGCTTGAGTATTGCAATGAGTCTTGTCTATGGGTGGGAGTAGGCTAGAGCAAGGCTAAAGCTATAACTGGCGAACAAGCAGCTGGCCCTCATTTGATTTGCAATCAAAGGGGATGTTTGGTATTTTGTGGGTTGCATGGTGACCTTGTTTTTATCTGTACTTAGACAAAATTATGACACGATCTTGTTTGTCTCACTTTATCATGGCCTATGAGTGACCGTGTCTGAGGTCGGTGTTCAGTGTGGGTGTTTACGTCTTTATGTGCAACAGGAAACACCACGGCCCAGCTGTGGTCACCAGCTCTTAACAACTCCAAGGCCTGCTTGCAAGTGTCCAACAAGCCCCCAGATGTCAGGGGCTGCTCTTCTCTTTCTCAGTTCTTAGTGTCATCATGACGTCAAGAGATTTAAACGTTTTCTTAGGCGAAGTACAGATTATGAAGAGCTGCTACTGCCGCAGCGAGGTAGACCGGATTGTAACTGGGTTCCCAATGGGGAGGGCAGTTATCGTATTTCAAAATATAACAGAGGAAGGGCATGATAACAGGGTTAGGATGTGGAGAAAGGAGGCAGTATATTCTATAAAAGCAATGATACTCAAGAATAATATGATGTACAGATCGGGACCCTCCTAGAGCATGTTCGACACAAGAACTTCATCTTAGCAAACCTGGTAAGGTTTCCTAGTTAATAAAACACGAAAATTATCCACTGTACTTATCCAGGAAGCTAAATGCAATTAGGTTTTCATTATCAAGCTAAATGTTTTCATACCATCGTAGGTGTACCTTTTCCTTTACTGCTGTTAACTTGCTATTTAAATCCTGACCATTAAGTCTTATCTTAGATTCTGTTTCCAGCAGACACTATCAGAGTGCTGATGTTGCTAAGTCTGAGTCTAACAGAAGGAAGCAATGCCAACTGTGTCTTTTAGGTCATCCCGACCAGAAATGCAGCCATAGGGAAGAATGTCAAAAATAGAAAAAACAGTACCTGAGATTCTTATAGATAGAATGTCCTTTACAAAAATTCATTTGGAAAATGTCTAAACATCCTTTCTTTTAATCCTCTAATGCCTTATACTATAAACTCCTTAAATAGTAACTTAAGGCACACTCTGTAATGGCAAGGTTCATTCAATTCAACAAACAAGGTTGGAGTAATAACTCAAGTGTATCAGGCAGGGGCCAAGACCAGTGAACTCAGGCAAACCACTTCCCTTCTTACCAGAGATTCCTTCCAGGACTGGTCAGCACCCAAATGGCATCTCCAGATGCCACCACTTCTTCGAGAACACATGAGACATCATCTTCTCCTTTCAGGGGCAACAGCAGGTCCCAGGCGACTCCAGGCCCTGTGGCCCTGCTTCCCACAGTGTTTGTTGGACTCCAAGTTCTCTCTTTCTCCAGTCCTTAGGAGATTTTAATTTGTAATTTTTTTAGAGTACATGTGGCCTATCACTTAACACTGTCACTGAAAGACAACATTTCAGTGCTTACTCACTGCTGACATTTTATTATCTAATACTAAAATCCCATCAGAACTCCCTAGCGTGATAAGCTCAAAATGAGGTTTGAAAATAAAGCACCTGGCAAATCTGATTTGCTGCCATCAAATGGCATTTTGTCAGATGGGAGCTAATTATCAACCTGACATGATTTCAATCTGCTGCCACTTTATGCAATGGGGCCTGCTTGCTCTCAACAAAGAGGATCAGGCCTGCCACTCTGGAGCAAGACACCCAATTTCACCTACACTCATGAGATTCTTCTATTATGCAAACTAGTGGTAAAGCAATTACAAGCTCTGAAAGATTAAGACTAGAAATTTCGCATTCAGAGAATTGTCATTTTCACCTCTTAGAATGTAAATTCTTGCCAGATGTTAGGATGCCTTTTTTGTTTCACACAATGTCACCTAATGATCTGAGGAAGCAACCCCTCTAAAAGCAATTTTATCTCCCAAGTTCGAAGAGAGAGCTTTGACAGAGCTTCGGGGCTCTACCCCGGGGGACTGCCTACTAAATGCAGGCATCCAGGAACGGAACACACATTTCTTCAGGCTTTTCAAGGCCTCTTAGAGGCTGGGCATTGGCTTTACCAAGCTAAATGCTCCACATGGACACGAATGAAGGTTGAGCAGAGAACAGCAGAGGGGAAGGAGGAACTTCAACAGGAGACACGTCACCCTTTTGGCTTAAGGAAAAGTGTTGGAATCTCCATGGATAGAAAGAAACAGTCACGCTTACTACTCCATGAGAGGAAATGTACTGCGTGTCTCTCATCTAACGCTCTTACACATGACAGAAGATCATGGTCAGCAAGAGGACGTGGTCAGTACCTTGTCCCAGGTCTAGTCTGTGACCTCAACTGCAGCTGAACTCACGAGCATCTAAGACATTATTAGTGAAAGTAAACACCGAGGCCCAGAAATGCCCTGTAAATTCCTACAGTGACAGTCAACGAGTGGGGATCTCATGGGTCCTTTCTCCCACCCTCAGCTACTGCTCCCTGGGTGGACAGAGAGACACTAGGCAGCATATTTTCCACTTAGGACCATGTAAGCATCTGCACACATGTTGACAGACTCTACTTGGTATTACTAAAAAGCCACGTGTATCTTTAAATAACCACAACCCATTTCAAGTTCTCAAAATACACCAACTAAATATAAGGGCAAGTTTAATATGTTTAAGAGCGGAAGTCAGAGAAGAAGGGGAAGAGGAACAAAGCCGCCTCCCGGTCCTGTGACATGTGATTCTTCCCTTTGGGCTCCCTGAGGGAACCAGGACTCCCAGGAGACATGTGCGGAGGATGCTCTGAGGTTCTGCTGCAGATGGCGGCCAAGGGCATGATTATTACCCTGTGTGTTATGACATCCAGAGCAGGGCGTTGGGAGTGGCGTGCCCATGAGTCATGACGTGAGGAAGACCGTTCTCCCGGGACAAGGGCAGCTTATTTCACCTGCAAACACAAAGTGGTCTTGGGGCCCCACTTTCCCAACAGGCAAGGGCACCACACTGCCGGGCTCCCCCTCAGCTCCCTGAGGCCACGGCACGTGCCTGCAAGGCACATGGAAGAACACTGGCCCCCAAGGGGGCAGCGGCTCCCATCTTCACACTGACAGGGGAGGACGCGTGTCCATGCAGAAAAGTGTCCTCGTGTCACGTGTAGGGTTGAAGAAACTCCTTCCCCACGAGGTTTATGCAAACCCCCCAAATGTTACTGGGATAGTTAATTTCACGCGTCAACTTGGCTAAGCCACAGGACCTGCACGTTTGGTCAAACGCCAGTCTAGATGTTGCAGTGAAGGTCGTTTTCAGGTGAGATTAGCAGTTGCATCAGTAGGCTTTGATTAAATCCACTACCCTCCGGAATGTGGGTGGGCCTCATCCAATCGGTTGAAGGTCTTAAGACCAAAGACTGAGGTTTCCCGAGGAAGGAGGAATTCGGGCTCAAAACTCTAATGTAGACTCCTTGCCTGAGTTGCCAGCCTGCCAGCTTGCACTACATTTTGAACTTGCCAGTCCTCACAACTGCCTGAGTCAATTCCTTAAAATCGAGCAAGTTCTCTCCCTCCCTCTCCGTCTCTCTCTCCCTCTCTCTTTCTCGAGAATCCTGCTAATGCAATTACCAGGCAGATTCAACAGCCCCATCCCCTCTGTATTTCAGAACAGAAAGGAAAGGGGCACTTGGAAAAATATCAATCCCATGATCATTTACAAAACCAGAGAATTGAAACGTCTACATGAAAGAGGTTTTTCAATACCCTTCAAATGCTTAGTTGCTTTTCCCACTCACCCCTTTAGGTGCCTCATGAGTATGAGATGTGCCCCTTGAGAGTTCCAGACCAGGCACAGGACAGTGGAACCAGGGCACCTGGGTTGGAATCTGGACTCAGCCTGAGTGGGTGTGTGGCCGCCAACACGTGGCTGAAACAGCAATGAGGCATTTCATACCTCGGGGAGACGCGGCTCAACAATATCCACCTGGCAGAAGGGCACTAAAAGGACCAGAGACGTGAAGCACTCAGCTCAGAACCTAGAAAGATGAAGCTCCCTAAACAGTAGCTTATTGTTACACAGAAGTTACTAACAGAACACACTTCCTCCTACCCCTCAACGGGGAGAGAGACACACACAAGGATAATTAATATAATGTTTTAAAGACCAGGAAAGGGATATTGTTATTGATTGTGGGAACTCGGAGGAAGGAAAGCTGATTCAGCCCCAGAAGGGGAAGTTTGCAGGTGAGATGGGGTGACAGGGCAGCTGGCACCCCGGGTGGAGGGCACTGCCTGGGCAGAACCAGGAGTTAAGCAAACCAGGGGACTGGCCAGCCATACTGATGCGCCAGAGGCGGGGACAGGGGGGATCACTGAGCTGAGAAACGTTCTAAAGAGCCAGCTCCTGCAAGGATGCAGACGCGGGGAGGATAGAAACCAGAGGAAAGGAGGAGCTGCCCCGTGTGCGTTTTTTCAGACCACACCAGGAGGCTGTGCGGACACAAACTTTAACCAGGAACCACTCTGACTTCTGAGCGTCAAAACTTTCACAATAAACAATCAGCGATACCAATACAGAAGAACATTTGGAAAGTAAATGATGGAACTTTTGAACATTTACACAGGAAGTCACAGGTCCTCTAACATGGACTGTGCCCCGAGTAAGAATTTTAAAAGGTGATAAAATTCTGAATTTACTGCATTCTGCTTTGCATGCCCATTAAAATGAAAAACGTTCCGTTAACCTCAGAACCCAGTAATAAAAGATACGTAATACAGTAAAAGCTCTGGAGTGACCTGTAGTCAATTGTCCAAAATAATTTAGCTGTTATAAGATTGAGCCTGTTTTAAATTTTCTTCGTTTTGCTTACTTGTATTTTCTTCTTTTTCTACAATGACTGTGAAATGCTCATGAAAAGGGGAAAGGGTGCTTTTCAAAGCCTGCCTAGGGGAAGTCTAAAAAGAAAGGGTGTCATACATGAGTGGGGTTCACTTAGACAGGTAAGCCCATACAGCGGGCCACCCTGTGCTCAGATGCAAAAGTTGAAAGGCTTTGAGATTGGGGAAAGAAAGGACTTCCGGTCCATGCGTCGTACCCACCTGGGTCACAGAGGCATTTATAGCTGGTGCCCACGCTGCGGCACGTGCCATGGGCGCAGGGGCTGAGCGCACAGAAGTCCACGAGCTGCGCGCAGGCTGGGCCCGTGAAGCCCGCGCTGCAGCTGCAGCCGAAGTGCAGCCCCTCGGCGTAGCAGGTCCCGTTGTTCTGGCAGGGCCCCGAGGCGCAGGGGTCCACCTTCTCCTCGCAGGCAGCGCCCAGGTAGCCTGTGGGAAGATGCAGAAGCGGGGAGGGGTAAAAAAATTAAACCGCATTACACTTAATAACCAAGAAACTGGAGCTGCTGTTCTTAACTCTTCTCCACTGTGAATTGATTAATGCACAACCCAACAAGGTGGGTTTACTTAGCTTTGGTAACCGGGGGTTACATGATGAAGCCCTGTGCTTCCATTTTGGTTGAAATATAACACATATGATTGCTTAGATGTACAGGGACATACATATATTTATATGTATACATGTGCATGTGTGTATGTATAGACTAGAAAGATGCCAAAAATAAATTAGTGGTGATTCAGGAAGGTGGGATTGGGGTCAGTGGAGGGATTTCACCTCTTATTTAATACACATTGCTGGGGGAATTTATTCCTTATTTTGTTTTAATAGATAAAGACATAATCCTGAATTTAAAAATGAAAACCCATATAAAATAGTGAACAATGACAAAATCTTTCTCCCATCTTTCTCCCTTTGTCCCTCACTCCCTTCTCTAGAAGCACCCACTGTTAGCAGTTTCTTTAATACATGCTTTTCAAAAATGTGGTTATTGTAATGAAAAACGAACTGTGGTGTAGTCATGCAATGCAATACTTCTGGCAACAAAAAGGAATTAAGTTCTGACATGTGCTCCAACGTGGATGAACCTAAAAAACATATGCTAAGCGAAAGAAGCCAAATACAAAAGACCATACATTGTATAATTCCATTTATAAGGAATGTCCAGGAAAAGTAAATCTATAGATATAGAGAATAGATAAGTAGATGCCTGGGGCTGACGTGGAAAGAGAAATTGACCAAAAATGGGCATGAAGGGTCTGCTAGGGTTGACGTAATGTCCTAATATTGGATTGTGAATTGTGGTGACGGCTGCACAACGCTGTATATTTACTAAAAAGCACCGAATTGTACTCTTAAAATGCATGGAATTTATGATATGTAAATGGTACCTCAATGAGGGTTTAATTTTTAAAAATTTTAAATGTGCTTCTTGTGCAGCTGATTTTATTTTGTTTTGTGTATGCGTGTCAGTATTCCTCAATTTAAAAAATCACACATACCCTTACTGTATAGCACAGGGAACCATAGTAAATATCTTGTAATGAACTATGACAGAAAAGAATCTGAAATATATATATATAACTAAATCACTTTGCTGTACACCAGAAACTAACACAACATTGTAAATCAACTATACTTCAATTAAAAAATTTTTTTAATTGTACAGACATATATACGTGAATCTATAGGTCTGTGTGTCCAAGTAAGTGTTTAACAATACTTTGGTAAAACCTATTCTTTTAATATTTTAAGAGCAGTTTGAAAATTAAATGAAGACTATTCAAGTTTTAGAGACAAATTTAAATAATTTTTCTCATATACAGTTCTTATTCCAATATTCTTCTTCGCTTTTCTTATCTAGATTTAAATTTATGTTAACCATCTTCACACAGAACTCTCAGCAATATCAGTAATTTTTGTTGTTCAGGACACAGTGAATATATAAAACAAACAAAAATAGTTCCCAGACTTCATCTAAAGCATCACTCATAAATTGTCATAATCAACTTGATATTTTTCTGTACAGAAATAGAAAATTTTTTTAAAAATCCAATGTTATTCAACATCTTATAAACTTCTCTGTAGCTTTGACATTTTAAATATCATACTAAAAATGTACCACACAATCAGTTTTAATAACACTTGAATTCTCCAAAGAGTCCCTTTGCAGCCAAGAGTGGTATTTAACTCCATCCTTCATGAGATGTATTCCATTTCCCTCTGAATGAAAAGAACATAAACACATTTCACCCTATGACAAACTGAACAACCAAGGCAAGTCCTGACCTCTCTCATCTTCTACTACCTCACCCCAAAAACAGGGCTGAAATTATTTTCTTCGTAAAGTCGTTGTGGGTTCTAAAATGACATATATCAAAATTCCTAGAACAGTTCCCCGGTCCAATGCTGAATGAATGAATGAATGAATGAAAGAAAAATGGTAATAATAAAAGCAACAGCTGACATCCACTAGGGGCTGAGATGCACCAGACAGTTCTAAGCCTTCACGTGCATTATTTCATTTAGCCCTGGGGTAACTGCATGATATTAGTAGCCCCATTTTACAGATGAGAGGATGATGACAGAGAAATGTGAGGTATGCTGTTCAAGTCTACTTAGCTAGTGGGTGGTAGAGCTAGGCTACAGGGCCCAAGCTCTTAATTCTCCACTATACTGCACAGAAGAGAAGTCAATAACGCCCAATTAAGAAAACGTTATGATGTGTAAACATAACGAGGACTTGTGTTACTATTCTTTTTTTTTTTTTTGGGGCTGTGTTGGGTCTTCATTTCTGTGCGAGGGCTTTCTCTCGTTGCGGCAAGCAGGGGCCACGCTTCATCGCGGTGCGCAGGCCTCTCACTGTCGCGGCCTCTCTTGTTGCAGAGCACAGGCTCCAGACGCGCAGGCTCAGTAGTTGTGGCTCACGGGCCTAGTTGCTCCGCAGCATATGGGATCTTTCCGGACCAGGGCTCGTATCCATGTCCCCCGCATTAGCAGGCAGATTCTTAACCACTGCGCCACCAGGGAAGCCCCTATGTTTCTATTCTGCTTGGATATTGGTGAAAGAAGAAATAAGAGACTTACCAATCAAGTCAAAATAAAGGAAAAATGAATTTTAGGAAAGTAATCACTCTACATTCACATTGATATACTCGGTTACAAATATTAATATGATCCACATAGAATACTCCAAGTTGAAAGAATGGTGGATAAAAAGGTGAGGAGATGTGAAGGATCATGACTCTGGGGAGAGCCAATATTTCAATGAGGCCAAGAGGAGATGGAAAGCAAGCATAAATGAGGGCACTGGTCAGAGGCCACATCATGAACATCTTACATGCCACACTAAGGAGATTGCACTTCATTCAAGGTCACTGGACATCAACTATTTGCGTGCTTTGATATGCTTAATTGCAAGCAACGTGGAGAGTGTATTAGTGGAGTCTGAGACTGGAAAGAGGAAACCAGGTGTTTCTAGAGTAACTGAAGTGAGAGGTCATAAGGACCAATTTGTAGCAATAGGGATAAAGAATGTGAGGCAGATTGGACAATTATTTTACAAGTAACATAACATTGTTAGTTCAGGGACCAATTGGATGGTAGAAGAACTGAAGAGAGGGCAGGGCCTAGGGACACAATGTAACAGGAGTCAAAAACTCAAATGCCAGCAGGAGTCCAGCAGACCATGTTGATCAAGGAAGCGGGCCAACTGTAAGGCAGTAGGGAGTGGCAGGGACTGTGGCAAACTGGAAAACTCATGGCCTTCCAAAGGGGGTGGCCACCACCCCCCTGCAGCCAACTGCTGCCATTTGAATGTGAGGCCAGTTACCAGATCTTCTAAATTTCCAAGAAATATCTGAAATCCAGATTCTTGTTTGAACCCTTACTATTTTAAAATGTTGATAAGTCATTTCTCTGGTAAATAAAACATATCTGAGGGCCCTGTTTATGTGGTTTCTCAGTGTGCCTTAATGTTAAGCACGGGCTTTGGAGCCAAAAGGAACTGGGTTCAAAAACCATCTCTGCGCACTAAACTGTGGGACCGTGGGCAAGTACTCAATCACCCTCATCTGTTTCATGGAGTGGAGATAGTAATGCCTACAACATATGGCTTTTATGAAGCCTAAATGTAAAGATCTATGGCAAACATTTGGTACAGTGACTGGCAAATAGTCACTGTTTAATAAGAAGCAGCAATAATTGCAGTGTGATTCCCAGGTTTTCCAGATTAATGTTGGTGGTGGTGTTACCAATTGCAATGGAAAATACGGGAGGAGATTCCCAGGGGAGGCTTATGATTCCCAGGGGAGGAACAGACAGACAGATGGACAGGTGGATGGATAGACAAATGGATGGACAGATGGATGGATAAGTTTTAAGAAAGATAAGAGGAAAACCAGGAGAGGAAGGTGTCACTGAAAACAATGGAAAAGAGAACATCAAAAAGGGAGTTGTCAAAAATGTCACCAAACTCTGCCTAGAAGCCAGGTGAGCTGGCCCAAGCTAGCCCGCTAGAAGACAAGAGACCTCGTGAATCAAAACAAGCCAGTCCAGTGAGGCCACCCAAGACCAGATAGCCACCAAGCAATCTGGCCTGTGACCGGCTGAAATACAGCCCACATTGCCAACCCACAACAATCATGAGCTAAATAAATGATTGTTGTTTTTACCACAAAGTTTTGAGGTGGTTTGTTATGCAGCAAAAGCTAACTGATACAATGTAAGAGGAGACACAGCATTACAACTAAATAGTAATGTGGGCCAGAAGGAAACTTTTGTTTTGCTCTGCTTTATGTAAAAGACTTGAAAGAGGAATTGATCATGTACTAGAAGAAACTTTAACTAAAGAAGGAATCAATAAATCCTTGTTGAATATCTAAAAGGTTCACTGCTGTTGAATCAGGAATCCTGCATTTTATTACTATTAAAATTTCCCTTTTCTTACCTTTTCAAGAAAGTAGAAAAACAAGATGAGATGCAAATAATATTTATATTTTCAGAGAATCCTAATATACCTCAGTATATACTGAAGAGAGAAGACACCTTTGACATATTATCCAGTCTAAAAATATATAATGTAATATAAAATGCCATTCTGTTATAAAGGATGATGACAAAGCAAAAATGAATTCAAGGTGTATCTCAATACACTTTATGGAGATGCATGTGATATAGGGTGATTATGGGATAATTTTCCTAGCTCACAAGATTATTAATGAACATTAGAAAGGGGATTCACAGATTAAATGCTGAACCAATTTTCAAAACACTATTTGTTATGGACTAAATGTTTGTGTCCCCTCAAAATTAATATGTTGAAGTCCTACCCCAAAATGTGATGGCATTAGGAGGTGGGGTCTTTGGGGGGTAATTAGGATTAGATGAGGGTGGAACCCCCATGATGGAATTAGTGACCTTGTAAGAAGAAGACACACCAGAGCTTCCTCTTTCTGCCACTAAGGACACAGCAAGAAGGCAGCCAACTGCAAGTGAGGAAGAGAGCCCTCACTAGAACCTGACCATGCTGGCATCCTTATCTCAGCCTTCCCAGCCTCCATAACTGTGACAAATAAATGTCTGTTGTTCAAGCCACCCAGTCAGTAGTATTTTTTTATGGAAGTTTGAGCTGACCAAGACACTGTTGCTTTGATCAGCAAATTCTCTATTTCCTTCTATCACCTAAGCAATTGTTATCCTCTTACTCATATAACATTGTTTTCTAAGTGACTCACATCTTCTTCAGCCACCTCTTAAATGACCTTCCTAAGAGAGAAAAGAACAAACTTTCATAACCCAAAGAATTCAGGGCCAGGAAACCAAAGCTTGAATCTTCTTACTAGTGTATGACCTTGAGCAAGGTACTTAATCATTTTGTGCTTTAATTTCCTTACCTAAAATATGGGGATGACCCCTGATGTGTAGGATCAAATAAAACTGTATGCGGAACTCAATAAATGTTGGATTCTCCTTCCTTTGAGCAGTGCTTCTGGGGAAATTCCAAGTTGCCTGTGTCCAGAGTTTGTGGTTAGGGAAACTGGAAAGAAGCTGGCCTGTCAGCCAATCTCTGGAACACAGTCAAATTTCACATTTGCATGAATCCTTCATGGTGGAGTCCTGAGTACATCTAAGAGCGAGTGTCCTGGAATCAGAGGTGCTCAGGTACCTTTCTCTAAACACACACACAGTTATTGGGCCATCCGGTGAGGCTGATGCGTGGAGGTGGGGTCCTAGAGCAAACAGCTGAGGGAGGAGGGGACGAGCAGAAGCATCCGTGACAGCCTTTCTGTACAGGCTCAAAAGGACAGTCTGTTGAAACTTTATTAATGGCTAACACCTGTACATACCAGGCACTGTTCCAAGAGTTTCAACTATATTAACTCATTTAGTCCTGGCATCAGTTCTATGAGCTAAGTACTATCATTTCCTTTTCAGATGGAGAAACAGACACAGAGACAGATCAAGCAACTTGACCAAGGTTACACAGCTAGTAAACGGCAGCAATAGGATTTGAACCCAGGCAGTCTGACTCCCAAATACAAGCTCCAGACCATTACTCTTTGCTGTAATACTTGATATCTGGGCTGTAGTAAACTTAGCAGAATACCAGGATACAAAGTCAATATACAAAAAATAAATTATATTTCTATTCTCTAGTAGTAAGTGACCATAAATTTTTGAAAATTTAAACAGCACTTACCATATTATTAAAAAGCATAAAATACTTAGGAATAAATTTAACAATAGCTATGTAAGTCCTCTACACTGAAAACTACAAAACACTGCTTAGAGAAATTAAAAACACCCAATAAATGAAGAGCTATACCATATTCATGAATTAGAAGGCTCAATATTATTAAGATGCAAATTGATTCACTGCAATACCGATCAAAATCTCAGCTGGCTTCTTTTTGTACAAATTAACACGGTGACTCTATAATTTATATCAACATGCAAGGGACCTAGAACACCCAAAACAATATAGAAAAAAAAAAAAAGGACAGATCTGGAGAATTTACACTAGCTGACTTCAAAACCTAGTATAAGGCTATAGTAATCAAATCATGATTACTGGGGTGTCTACTGTTTGCAATTCAATAAATCAAATTCTGATTGATAAACCATATCAGCAAAATCAAGTAACTAGCTCTTGTACGTCTTAGCTTCCTCATTTGTTAAGAATGGAGATTACAGAATAGCCGTATATATCAAGTAGTTATAGTTGTGCTAGCAGAGAGAAAGAGACGAATTGTGGTGCTGATAGTAACAGTAAATGTTGAATTCTTATTATATACCAGATACTACGTGAAGCAATTGGTATCTATCTTTTATTTATCACAACCACTGAATCAACTGGGGTCTACTACTATCCACTTTTACAGAAGAAGGCTTAGAGACTTTATATTAGGGAACTAGTCCCCCAGGGACACTCAGTAAGTGGGAAAAGCAATTTCAAAGTAAGATCTATCTGAAACCACATCTGTGCTCTTAAGCCCCATGTTAGGCTTCCTTGCATAAGAGTTTGCATAAAAGCACTTGAAAAGTTGAAGGTGCTATGCTAGCATAAGAAATTAGGGCCAGAATAGAGCCACTGGTGTCCTGAATTCTTAAATTTAAGGCAGCTTTAGAAAACGGAAATTACTTAGCAATGATGAATTTTCAACGCAATGCATTTGAAATGTCCTGAACCTGACTAGTTCTCAGTATTTCCAATATCACATGGAATATATTTTTAAAATACAAGGATAAAACTTGAATCCTAAGGAGTAAACATATCGTATACCACCTTACTTACCAACTCCTTATAAAATCAAAAGTCATCTTTAAAATCATCCAAATATAAAAAAAAAAATCATCCAAATATCAAATTTAGAGCCATGATGCCAACCCATGCAAGCACGACCTTCCAGTGTGTTGATCCAGCCCAGATGTTGACTCGTTTATGGTTCTTGCTACGGTGCATGCTACAGGGGCATTAATGTGTAATTTTTTGAAATTTTTAAAACTAGCTTGTAAACATGATACTGATCACAGAAAGCTTGAATATTGAGTGAATGTAGTTTCAAAAGTTAAACTGCAGCCCAGATAAGAAACGTTGTATATTCAATATCTAGATATATAAATATAACTACCTTTGGAAGTGATCCCAAACTCAGATATAGTGGTATATGAATCCGATTTCTCTGTATAAAAATATGGAAGTTGATGACCCAAGGCTACGACAAAGCCTGGTACAAAATGCAGCTGTGCACTGAATTTTCAGGGTGCAGGGCAGTTCTGAGAGTGCTGGTAGAAAGATGTTTTACACCACACGGTAGAAATGGCCTTGGATCATCTATAGCTGAGATTCAGCCAGAACACATTTCATCTTTCCAAGAAACATTCTAAAAATGAACCAAGATTCTCATTCACTCTATTTTCTCCTCTGCCTCTCCCTCCATCCTCTCTCTCTCAACACAGACACACATTACAGATAAACAGCTTTAAACTCCATCTCCAATAGTAGGAACTTTTCTGCATTTTCCTGTTCCTGAATAATGTTACAAGTCTAAAAGCAATTATTTTAGATAGCCTTTGGTAAAGTTTCTCTTTTTATTAGCATAACTCTTTAAGAACTTTGGTCAGTCTTTCAATAATCTCTTAAGGTAAATATTTCTGAGAATTCCTCTTGCAGAATATGCAAACCAAATTAGTTACGGTAGCAAAGGCAAGAAGGGTGAAAAACAAAATTTAACATTCTTGGGATCAGCTATGTTCCTGGATACATTCAAACTCCAAAACATGAAGAACTCTATATAGGAGAACACGTGAAATACAGCTTTGTGGAATATTGTAATATAAGTAATAAAAATAATAATAGTAATGTCTCTGAGCTAAAAGATTAGTAAATTACTAGATGCTAATGGACTAGTATATCTGGATTTACAATCCTACTTGAAGAATAGAAAATGAACAACTATTTGATTAACGTTAACCTAAAGGTGCAGAGAGGATGCTGAAGATGGTGAGACTTCTTGTTTGGAATAGTTTATTTCAAACCATACGAACCTCACGTGATGGACATCAGGAAATATTGGAAAGAAAACACAGTAGCTCCAGAGAAAACCTCTATTTCAAACACAAGGAAGTAACTTCAAAGAGACTTGGGCTTCCCTGGTGGTGCAGTGGTTGAGAGTCTGCCTGCCGATGCAGGGGACACGGGTTCGTGCCCCGGTCCGGGAAGATCCCACATGCCGCGGAGCGGCTGGGCCCGTGAGCCATGGCCGCTGAGCCTGCGCGTCCGGAGCCTATGCTCCGCAGCGGGAGGGGCCACAACAGTGAGAGGCCCGCGTACCGCCAAAAAAAAAAAAAGAGACTTAAAACAACCCATTGCAACAAGAAGAAAGTTTAGAAAAGGATGAAAGATTTAAGGATTAAATTGGAAAATAAAACAGAACTGCAAAAGAAATCTAAGCAATGAGAGGCTAATGAAAAAACTATGATTTAGCTAGTTGACTGCTGCTTCAAATTTTGTATTTGAACCAGTATTTATATGAATATGCCTGCTTAACATTTATTATGTAAAGAAAAAAATCAACACTCTTGAAAAATACACGTTATGGAAATCAGATATTTAAGACCAAAAGAAAACATTTCCAGAAGATTTTAAATTACAAGACAATAAAGTCACTCTATGTAGAAAGCTACTGAGAGGTCAGAAGTTTCTGCAATATTAATAAGGGAAATATGGAATAAAGCATTCCTTCCATGAACCTGAACATTTCATCTGCACTGCCAAAGTTACAATTATTTCTCTCCTCACCTATTATAATAGTTTCCTGTGATGAGATTCCCTGTTCTATCTTACCCCTATGACCAATTCTCCAAATAGCAATGAGCATAATTTACTTAAAATGTAAATATTATCATGGCTTCCAATTGCTCTTAGAATAAAATTTGACCTCCCTCCCATAAGCATCAAGTCCTGCGGGCTAGGACTCAGCTGACCACTCTGGCCCCTCTCTCTCTAGGAGCCAGCCCACTGGCCTCCATTCAGTTCCCCAGAAGACAAGCTACTCCCCATGCAGAGCCCTGCAACATGGCCTGGACACTGCTGCTCCTAACTGCTTCACAACTGCCTCCTTTTGGTTCTCGGCTTCAACGTTAAGACAGACAGGACTTTTCTGATCACCCCATTCTAGGTACCCCTTTCTTATTGTGTAACAGTGTCCTGCTCACTACCTTCATAGCACTTCCTTGAATTTGCAGTGACGTAGTTGTGGATTTCCTGTCGTCTGTCTCCCAGCCCACATGACCACGGACTTCCCGGGGAAAGGAGCCATGCTAGCTCCTCTCAACCTTGAGCCCCAGCACTCAGCATAGCGGCCACGCTGTAAATATTTATGCAATACACGGACAAACGAATGGACACACTCTAACAGATTCATTACACACTAGGGTAATGAGTAAAACAGGATTGATAAATATGTTTTAGGTTTGGGGAGTTACAATGAGGAAATATGAAAAAGATGATTGGTCAATTGTTGTTTTAATGGCAGAGGTATAAATGAATCATCACTGAATCAAGATGAAGGTAGACAATGTGGTTCATCTAAGGGGCTTGATGAGCTGCAAAGGGAAGCAAAGATAAAGAAGAGCTTTGACTCTCAAAAAACTCATTCTCTAACTGAAGAGACCAGAAGGGCACATGTAGGACGATGAAGGAACAACTTGAGGCCTTTTTTTTTGCTTTCTGCAAACGTTTTACTGAACGATTCCAGTGTGGTGTGAGGTTGGAGGGACCGGCCCAGGCTGTCAACATGGGATCAGTGTGTGCAGCACAGGCTCTAGAGTGGCAGTGATTCCAAAGAAAGATGGCTTATTACCGGGGTGGGGCAGGCCAGGAAAACCTCGTGGGAGAGCTGGCTTTTGTGCTGGGCTTCAAAGAAAAGCCCAAGATTTGGCTGCGCAGAGAAGGACGAGGAATGATATTAGAATCAGAGAAGAGGTTCTGGCTGATGTTTATGGAAAACTTAATTGGAACCACATTTGTTCTGGTTCTAAGAAAGCAGACAGTTATGTAAGATAAGGAGGAAAAAGGGGGAATATCTAGGAAAAGCAGTTACAAAAACATCAGACGTAAAAGGCCCAAGGCGATTACATATAAAATGTGGCTTTTAATTTTTAAGAAAAGCCATTTGAGAGAGTAAAAACCACTTGAAGGACTTTCTCTTTAGGAGAATAGAAAGACAAATTTAGATCTAAGACAGGAAAATGAAAAATAACTAGGAAATAGAGGAATGTTAAATCAACTTTTCCCCAGTTCAGTCTAAATAGAGAGAAGGCAGAAGAGATGAAAATTATTTAAAGTAGATGAATTATATGAGCAAAAATAATTGGCTATTAACAATGGAAATTTAGAGGTTTAGTCAGAAGGTTCTGCGATTTCCTTTGGGCATTCATTCATCTAACCTGTACTAATTGAGACCAACCATGTACCAGGCACTGCTCAAGACCTTATATTCTGGTGAGAAAAACAAATAGAAAGATAAGTAAATATATATCATTAGCTAGTGCTACATGGTACTGAAACAGGTGAGGGGCAGAGAACAATGGGGGTCATCTTAAATAGTGTAGTTAGGGAGACCTAAATGACCAGAGGGCATGAGCCACATTCAAGCCGGAGGAAGGGTTCCAGCAGGTGCAAATGCCCAAGGAGCAAGTTGTGTCCAGAGGGGAATGGCGCCCCCTGCAGGACAATTCTCAAGTAATTGGTGTGTTTTAAGAACAACAAGCCACCGGCAAAGAGTAGCAAGAAACGATGCTGGAGAGGCAACCAGGGATGTGTGGGCCCTGGACCACATTTTTTTTTTTTTTTTTTTTTTTTTTTGCGGTACGCGGGCCTCTCACTGTTGTGGCCTCTCCCGTTGCGGAGCACAGGCTCCGGACACGCAGGCTCAGCGGCCAAGGCTCATGGGCCCAGCCGCTCCGCGGCATGTGGGATCCTCCCAGACCGGGGCACAAACCCATGTCCCCTGCATCGGCAGGCGGACTCTCAACCGCTGCGCCACCAGGGAAGCCCTGGACCACATTTTCGATGGCAGATCACCAAGGTTTGAGAGACGGGGAGTGAAAACATGGGCTTTCCATTTGAGAAGGATTACTTTGGCTGTTGTGTGGAGAATAGACTGCAGGAGACAAGAATGAATCAGAAAGAGAAGCCAGGAAGCTTTCAAGGAGTCCAGACAGAGCTGGAACCTGGAAGAACCCAAGAGGCTGGAATCTTGGGCAAATGATGTAACCATTCTCTCTGACATGAAAAACAGGAACATTTCCCTGTGAGAGAGTCAGAGGATTGCCTTCCACATGTAAGAAGGATCTTGATGTCTCAACTCATGGAAATTCTAAGTCTGGAGAAAAATTAAAAAAGAAAAAAAAAGATACGAACTAAGAAATGGGATGTGCAAGGGAGACACAGGTCCTGAATACCCACCATATATTACCCAGCAAGTCCATGAGACAGGCATTATGTTTTATATAGTATGAAACTGAGACCCAGAAGGGTTAAGTAACTTGACCAAAGCCATCTGGTAAGTGACAGAATTGAAATTCAACACAAGTCTGTCCCTCTCCAAGGACTTAACGAATTTTTAGCCTCAGTTTCTTCATCTCTTTTTTTAAAAATAACACTCATTTTCATGAATTTTAAATGGGCTGATGTGTAGAAACGCCTAGTTTCCACTTCCACACAAAGAAAATCAAAGGGGTGCTAGGCCCTGTTGCTAGGTTTGCCAATGTCGAGACCATACCAGGCATAGGGCCGTTATCCCCTTTCTTGTGGATGTCAAGGCTGCTGTTGGCAAAGAAGGCTTTACAGAAACTTTCTGGGCCGCTCCAAGTAATTAATCCCTGAGGGAACTCTGCAACTCTGCTCTTCAAGCAAGTGGCTCTCAACCCCGGCTGCACTGGAACCACCTGGAGAGTTTTTAAAAATTCAGTGCCTGGTTCCCACCTCTGGAGCGACTAACTTAATTGGCCTGAGGTGTGGCCTGCCGTCAGGATTTTTTAAGGAGGATCCACCTTTCCTTTACACAGTTTTTTTCTCTGCTGGTAGCCACAGTGTTTCTTTCTATTTGGTCCTGAGGAGGGAAACGCATACACTATTAAGAAGTTTCATAACTATCTTTTTCTCCCAACCAAGACAGATTTAATCTTTGCATGTGGTATGACAGCACTCTACTGCTACAGTATTTATTTACTACTTTTAACCCCCCAAATTCCATTATCATTTATTTTGACAACTGTGCACCGATTTTCCTCTTTTCTTAAACCAACACGCCTCTTTCCTCAGTCCTTATACTTCGGATGAAATGGACCCCAAATGCCAGCTCCAAGGGTGACTTTGTGTCTAAAGCCTGGCTCACCAAAGTATTCCATACCATGGCCGCATTGGTTCAGGGCTGGGCAAATGTCTCAATTCAAAACAATCCAAGTCAGCCTCACGGCTTTTGATTTATTGGGAGAAGACAAACTCTGCTCCAGCCATTCTGACAATGGATCCAACACAGGAAAGGAGAGATAAGATTGTTGGAGAGACAAAAACTCAGGCTTGATGATACTGAGCCCCTGGATCAACCCATCTTGAGTTCATCCTGCATATTTGTTACATGAGCCAATGCACTCTCTCTTTTTTTTTCACTAGCCTATTTGAATTGGATTGTTTGTTACTTTAAAATCAAGATTTTTAAAGGATACAGAGATGCTCTAAAAATTATCTTGTATGGAAAACAAAAGGCTATCACCTAACCTAGCCAATCCTCCTAATAAACATATAATAATAATTAAAAAACATAAATGTATGATAAGAATAAGAGGAAAATGGCTTCCCTGGTGGCACAGTGGTTGAGAGTCCACCTGCCGATGCAGGGGACATGGGTTCCTGCCCTGGTCCGGGAAGATCGCAGCTGGGCCCGTGAGCCATGGCCGCTGAGCCTGCGTGTCCGGAGCCTGTGCTCCGCAATGGGAGAGGCCACAACAGTGAGAGGCCCGCGTACCGCAAAAAAAAAAAAAAGAATAAGGGGAATGAAAGACAGACACAGAGGAACAGCTGTGGTCTGAAGAAATGGGGTAGAACAAGAAAAGCTTTCACGAGCATATTTAGGAGTTAGATATAATTGGATTCTTTTAGAATTCTCAAAGACTGCAAATAAAAGATAAGCATCGTTCAGGTGTTTTCTAATTGATTGGTATTTCTTCAACTGAGTCTCATCTCTGCACCTGGACCACAAGGTTTCTGGCTTTGTAAAAGTTAAATACAACTTTGTAAGCCCTTTAAACAAGTAGTTCTAGTTCTAGAATTTTGTCCCACAGAACTAGATGAACAAATGCATAAAAAACACGTGTATGAAAAGTTCTCTGCGGCAGATAAAAAACAGCAAAAAGCAAAAAATCAAAAATGAATAAATGTCTCTTTGGCAGACTCCACTTCCTCAGTGATTCTTAGAAGCTGGCGTTCCTCATTCTGTCCCGGCCCCTCTTCTCTTCCCCTCCGTGTTCTTTCCTGGGGGGTCTCACACATGCCTGTGGCTGGAATTAAGACCTACAAGCAGAAACCCCCTGAACTGACCTTTCCAGCCTGGTTCTCTCCCCCATGCTCAGGTTCATTTTTCATTTGACAATTTCACAATTCCCTCTGACTTTTCCATGGGCTTCTTGTGCTCATGTCTTATCCTTCCCTCTCAAAGCTGCTCACTACCCAAGAGCACCCCCATACAAGAAGGTGCCTGCACCTTCTGAAAGCTGGCTTGCTCTGCCTGGCCCCACTCCTCCTCTCACAGCCAATCTGCCATGTCCGTCTGTCTCCATGGTACCACTCTAACTCATTCCACTATGCAGTTCACCTAAATTACAAGAGATTCCTAACAGGTTTCTCTGATTCTCGAACTCCTCTGGTCCCTTCTTCTCACTTCAGCCACAGTAATCCCTCCCGAATGTTAAAGTTCTGCCCTTCCCGGGCTAAGATTATTCCTGAAGTTACTCTCAGGTGACGCCCAATCACGTTATCATGGTGTTTAAAGGCCCACCTGAGCTGGCTCCTACAATGTCTCCAGCCTTTACTGTCCTTCCATCACATTCTGTGTCACAGCTCTGCAGAACGTCTTTTTGTTCCTCAAACATGCCACCCTCTCCCCTGCCTCATGCTGTTGGTTCTCTCTTCCCAGGAGGATCTTTCCTCTGCCCGCAGCCCTCACTGATTCACCTTGCTGTTGCTTCTCCTTCGGGTCTTGGTTGAAACATCAGCATCCTTGGAACACTTCCTGACTTTCCTCCCAGGCCCCAGTCTCAGTGAGGCTTCCCTCTTCTCAACCACCCAATCACCCCAACACAGCTCCATCAGAGCCTTGGTCATATCTTCACACCCGCTATTCCATAAGCACCAAGAGCTAAAGCCCTACCTGTTTTATTCACTCCCGGAGCCCTTGTGATTAGCTGCCACAAGACAGGTAATCAATAAATGGCATGTGAATGATTAAGTCTTTTAAGTACATAATGCCACATTCGTATGATGGAATAAAACACAGCCATTAATAACCACCCTTTAGAAAAGTAATTAACAGTACAAGATTATTTGAAACACAGTGTTCACTTTTAGAAAATCATTACAAAAGAGAATGCACAGCAAGATCCAATTTCAGTTTTCTAAAACGTGTGTTAAAAAGATTTCAAAGATGTTCACCTAAAACTTAAAATGATCTCTTTTAAGGATAGAATTGTAGGGGTTTTTTTTCTTTGAGCTTATCTGAGCATAGATTCCTTTGATAATCAAGAAAAAATGATAAAAATTATGTAAAAATGTTATATAAAGTCCTGGGCTGTAACAGAAAAGAGAGTCATAGTTGAACGCAGTGACAATGACCAGTGGTGAGTAGATCATCCCATGGGAAGGCCCTGGATCATAGTGACCAGAAGTATTGCTAAGTGTAGAATAGTTAGGAGTTGAAAATGAGGAACGGACTCTAAAAATGGCAAATTCTTCATAGAAATTACAATAAAATATAATTGGGTCAATTTAAAAGAACATTTAGGTTGAGTCCATGACCTGGCTATTGTAATTAGTGCTGCAATGAACGCCGGGGTGCATGTGTCTTTTTGACTTATGGCTTTCTCTGGGTATATGCCCAATAGTGGGATTGCTGGGTCATATGGTAATTCTATTTTTAGTTTTTTAAGGAAGCTCCATACTGTTCTCAATAGTGGCTGAACTTAAATGTCCATCGACAGATGAATGAATAAAGATGTGGTGTGTGTGTGTGTGTGTGTACACAATGGAATATTACTCAGTCATAAAAAGGAATGAAACTGGGTCATTTGTACAGACCTCGATGGACCTAGAAACTGTCATACAGAGTGCAGTAAGTCAGAAAGAGAAAAACAAGTATCGTATATTAATGCATATATGTGGAATCTAGGAAAATGGTACAGATGAACCGGTTTGCAAGGCAGAAATAGAGGCAAAGATGTAGAGAACAAACGTATGGACACCACAGGGGGAAGCGGGGGGAGGATGAATTCGGAGATTGACATATATACACTAATACGTAAAAAATAGATAATTAATAAGAACCTGCTGTCTAGCACAGGGAACTCTACTTCACTGTACAGCAGAAACTAACACAACACTGCAAAACAACTACACCCCAACAAAAATAAGAATAAAAAAATAAAAGAAGAACAGTGAGAAAATACCTGCAGAAAGGGGTTATATTAAGAAGGAGAAGCCTAAGTATCTATCTTCAGCTGGCTTTTCTCAATATAATATTAGGTCACATGAAATGAGAACTAGATTGGAAAAACAGAGTCGAAGAAAAGTTTACTGAATCAAAAATAGAATATGATAAAGTCATAAACAAGCATCCTTTTACTTTCCCAGCTTTATTTGTTCAATTTCTCTCAGGCCTTGGTCTCTCTGTCAGTCCCACTTTAATATGCTGTAGGAGTCAGAGCCTAGATCTGAATAGGTCAGAATCAGACCCTGGACTGCATCGTGTGGTATTTTGGTCCAAGTTAGACAAAAATTTCACTCTAGCCTCCTCCGACTATTATGGTGTAGAGTTGGGGAATGTATAAGGAGATAAAATCTGCTGCAAGAAAAAATAAAAATTCCATTTATTTCTAGGGTATTTGTGTTTCTATTGCAAAGCATCTTTGTTGCTTTTAAGAACAATTATATGGACATTCTGCTTCTGATATGGAAAAGTAAGCTTTGAACAAACAGACTGTCCCACAAATAACTCTAAACTCCAGACCAAAAAACCCTCCACCTACCTCATGACTCTGAAGGTGAACAAGAGCAGGCAAGTTTTGAAGAGGAGTCCAAATATGGAAGCAGCAAACAGCATGGGCTGAGTTCCATGTCTGGGGAGCCCACCCTGCAGGCATTCTCAGCTGGGACTATGGCCCAGGGAGACCAAGACCCTAGCATCAAACCTGCTCTTTCTGTCCAAAGGAACCCCAGGAAGGAGCCCAGGACAGTCACCCCATGAAGAGTGAGGAGGTCCTGGGGAAGAAGAGAACCAGAGAAGGGGACCCCCAAAGTCTTTATCTGAACTCTTCTCGTGTCTCTGGGTGACCCCTAAACCATACATGAATGGGGCACTGAAAGGATGAGATCCAAACCCTCGCCTCACCGCTGCTATTAGTAAGTTTGCAATGAACCTGGTTACAGTAGTGAACACTGGTTAATCCATCTTGGCTACAGTTTCCTCCCACATAAAATGATACTGCTGCAACTGTTTCCAGCTATCTACTTACTCATGCATTCAACATGGCTCACAGGTACTCTAGTGCTAGGTGCTCCATGGATACAGAAGAAGTTGAGCATCACTGCCTTGAGGGAGTCTACAGTCCTGTGAGAAAATGCAGACATGCACCCAAACAGCTCTCACACAAGGCAGAACCTGATCAGAGAAGGAGCTTGGTGCAGCAGAGAGAACACGGACTCCAGAACCAGACAAAGCAGAGCTTGTACCTTGGGTCCACCAAGACCTAGAGCCTCGGGATCTGCCCTGCACAGCAGTTGTGGGGATTAAATAGTGGCATTCGTATTAATCACTCTCTGCTAGGCACTTTCTGTGCACTGTATACTCATTTAGTTCTTATAACAGCTCATTGGGTAGATATTAATACCACCCACCCTCTAGAAATGCAGAAAATAAGGTATAGGGAATTTCAGTTTACTTGCCCAAGGTCACCAAGTGCTAAGTGATCAAACAGATTCAAACTCAAGTCTGCTCGAGCCCCAGCTGTGAGCTGCTATGTTTTGTTGAATAATAACTTCAAGGGCCAAACACAGTGCTTAACACAGAGTAGGCACTCAACAAGTGGCCAATGTCATCACAACTGTTATTATTACTGCTGCTGCTGTGTGATTACAACGATTAGCCACAAGAGAGAAAGAGTTGAAGTTCAAGGCGTTTACCTGAAATAATGCTGAATAATCTTTATGGGCATGTCTAGACACACACCTTAAGAAATCAGAATTTGTGGTGACCTGTTTAGGTATAGCCTACCTCTTTTTAAAAAGAAAAGCACCAAGTTATCATTATTTATTTCTTCATTCACTCATCACACTGTAACTTCCAACCGCCATCTGCCACCACTAAACCGAGCATCAGAACGGTTCCCAGAGGGGAAGCAGAGATAAAAGTGAGGAACAGGACCCATCACTCACTAAAATGAGTACAGCTGGTCCCCACTGCTAATGGGAGAAGCAGACAAACAAAATTCCTCGCAGTGTTTTGAAATGATCTCAGAGAAACTGTGCTATGTGGAAAAAAGAAAAGAAAAAGAACAAAAAGGAAACATGAACTTAGCCATAAATCAAAACTTAATCGGCATGCACCAAACACAGAAATAAAATTTTACTCACACTTCGTAAGTCTTAATACCCTGCTTTGTGTCCAAAAGATGAAACTATATACCGCTTGGAACTCCAAGGATCTCAGCTGCTATGATTCCTAAATGAAGTGGTGATTTAGGGATAATGCCAAATTTTGAAAGAATAAGAACAGTATTTTATTTGGGGCTTTTATGAGGACATGTTGCACATTTCTTAAATAAATACACGCGGTTTTATATGATCCTAAGACAGTACTTTTACCAAATCCTACATACCAGGATACTGGAGAAAACAACCAAATCCCAGAACTATAGAACTCCTAAATCCTTACTGGGTAACATGCCAGTTTCTGAACAATACGCATTATCTCAGAGATAATTTTTATGACATGTGTGGCTATTGCCTATAAATCCCTTTAAGATGAAAGGTATTACCCTGACATTTGAGTTGGACAAAAGAACTTACATGGCTAGATTTCTCAAGGCTATAAAATGTAGATAAACAAATATAGTTTGGATAAACCCTTGGAGCACGTTGCAATGGGATTTAACCTACAGGGCCTTCAGGCCAACATTAAGTTTTAGACTCAGGCCTTCCTTAGAGATTATGAAACTTTTCTCTACAAACATTGCTTGAAACAACAAGATGGATTTATTGATTCAGTAAGGGATTAGGAGCAGGGACACTTAAAGGTAATATAGTGAACGCTTTTACAACAAGGAAGCATGGCTGGAAGAGATAAAAAAGACATGGGGCTTCCCTGGCGCAGTGGTTGGGAGTCCGCCTGCCAATGCAGGGGACACGGGTTTGTGCCCCGGTCCGGGAAGATCCCACATGCCGCGGAGTGGCTGGGCCCGTGAGCCTGCGCGTCTGGAGCCTGTGCTCCGCAATGGGAGAGGCCACAACAGTGAGGGGCTCGCGTACCGCAAAAAAAAAAAAAAAAAAAAAGACATGACCCACCCAAGGTGATAGGACTATATTCATCACCACCATCATCATCATCGTTATCATCACCATCACCATCATCATCATCATCACACCTAACATTTGTTCAGCACTTACTATTCACCAAGCACAGTGCTAAGGGTTTTTAGGGTTTTTTCTGTTCTTCATATCAACTGATAAAGGGTATGCTACTATCGTTCTCCTTTTCTCAATGAGGAAAATGAGCCTCAGAGAAGCAAAAAGCTGTAAAAGAAGTGGGTCCAGACTTCAAACCCAAGCAGTGTGACCCAAAACACCCACATTCATAACCACTCCACTCTCCCACTTGTCATCAAGCCCAGACTCAGGTCTCCTGAGCTCCAGGCCACAGAAGGACACCAGCTGTCCACACTTGGCAACGGAGTTTCCAAGTTACAAGATCTGCATGTCTGTACAGATGGCCAACATGCACATGAAAAGATGTTCAACATCTCTAATTATTAGAGAAATGCAAATCAGAACTACAATGAGGTACCATCTCACACCAGTCAGAACGGCCATCGTTAAAAAGTCTACAAATAACAATTCTGGAAACGGTGCAGAGAAAAGGGAACCCTCCTACACTGTTGGTGGGAATGTAAACTAGTGCAGCCACTATGGAAAACAGTACAGAGGTTCCTCAAAAAATTAAAAATAGAGCTACCATATGATTCAGCAATCCCACTCCGGGGCATATATCCAGACAAAGCTATAATTCAAAAAGATACATGCACTCCTATGTTCAATGCAGCACTATTTAGTAGCCAAGACATGGAAACAACCTAAATGTCCATTGACAGATGAATGGGTTAACAAGATGTGGTACATATATACAATGGAATACTGCTCAGCCATAAAAAAAGAATGAAATCATGCCATTTGCGGCAACATGGATGGACCTAGAGATTGTCATACTAAGTGAAGTAAGTCAGAAAGAGAAAGACAAATACCATATGATACCACTCACATGTGGAATCTAAAATATGACACAAATGAATTTATCTACAAAACAGAAACGGACTCACAGACATAGAGAACAGACTTGTGGCTGCCAAGGGGGAGGGGGGTGGGGAAGGGATGGATTGAGAGTTTGTGATTAGCAGATGCAAACTAGTATATATAGAATGGATAAACAACAAGGTCCTACTGTGTAGCATAGGGAACTATATTTGATATCCTGTTATAAACCATAATGGAAAAGAATATGAAAAAGAATGTATGCGTATATATATATATATGTATATATACATATATGTGTGTATATATATATGAATAACTGAATCACTTTACTGTACAGCAGAAATTAACACACTGTAAATGAACTATACTTCATTAAAATTAAAAAAAATTTTTTAAAGATCTGCATGTCTGACAGTGGATCCAACACTGCGTTCTAAGAAGTGAGAGGACTGAATGTGAGTCCTCTACCCGGTTGCAATACTTGCCATCATAATTGCAATGCAACAGCAGTTCACCCAAATTATATTTATCTGTAATCCTAGCCAAGGGTGCCACACCAGAAAACGTTTTTACATTCAAGGTTTTTAAGACACATGTGATCAAATGATATTTCCTCAAAATAGTCATGAAGCCCCCTATGCTCCCTTTGTCTCTGGTTACCAGACGCCTTCTCTAATAGGTGGATGCCAGGAAGGTCATTAGATTCTAAGAGACGTGCCAGCACGATGCAAATGGTCACACAGGCAGGGCCGACAGATGTGCTTTACTGCTGAATGTTTTTATCACCGCTGTTTTCTTTTTATTCTTTGTTCTACTTTGTTTTTCTAAGGAAAAAATTTTTAAATGAGATGCTGAAGCAAAGACGATGGCTAGACAGTAATACACAGATTTTACTTATTTGTGTATTCAAAAATACTCATATATTTAAATATACATATTTAAATACCAATAAGCGGTGATGGTAAGTATTTATAATTAGTCCTCCTCAGAGTAAAAATGCATTTAGTTCAAAATTTAAGGACCTTGAAGTTCTAAACCAAACATAAAGACAATATCAATGTAAAGAATATATACAGAGGCAGTAAACCCAGATCCCAATTATTTACCTTTGCTGTTTTCAATAAGTTAAAAATAAGAAGACACTCATGACAAGTTTCCTTTTGTTTCTTAACAATCCCACTCTAAGCAGAATCTGAAACTGCACTTTTCAAATATGGACCTAGCTAAAATTAAGGTTAAAATTCAAAGAAAAGACAGGGCTCGTTGATGAAGGATAAAAATGTAAGTATAGAAGAGCGAATACCTTCCAGAAGGAGAACTCATGTGATAATTACTGTACAAGCTGTCTCTCAGGCCTCCCCGACCTTGAACTTTTGGAGAGAGGTTAAAAAGAGATGGGTCCTCAGGAAAAAATGTAACCTCTAAGGACTCAGCCCAGATCAGATGGAAAAGGCTCCTTGAAGGAAATAGGATGAAGATTAAAAGGACAGAAAAGAACAAGGATGTGAATGAGCAGTGTTGAAAGCCCTGTCCAGAGGGAAAACCAGTTTTAATAGCTTTCTGGACTGGGAGAGATTATTGTAAAGGGATTTCACTGCACTTACAAAAAGGAGAAAGGAAAAAAATAATTTTTCTAGCTTTTTCCAGGCTTAAGATTTTTAAGCAGTGACATTTAGAAGTTTTAAAACCCAACAAACTGAATTTATTTTACTCATGACTATGGTTACAAAGACCATCTCTTAAACAAAATAAAATTTACTTTAAAGAATATATTAAGAGATGGTATAGGCCAAGGGTTAAGAATGTTAGTGCTAAGTTACCTGGGTTTCAATTTCTAGCTATGTGATCTCAGGCAAGTTATTTACCCTCTCATGCCTCAGTTTCTCAATCTGTTCAATGGAAATATTAATATAATTTGCTTCATAGTATTGTAACCTTCTAATGAGTTACTAAGCATAGTGTGAGGGACTTCTAAGTGTTGACTTTTAAAATAAATTAATATACAAATATTTATTAACCTCCTACTAACATAAAATATGGAACTAAAAGCTCCATGATAGGATAATGAGAGTTAGTAAGACAGAGATGAATAAAATACATTTCCCACCCTCAAAGAATATCACAGGGAAACAGGGAAGACAGAATCAACACAAACATGCAAAGGAGCAAGTAAAAATGGGGCAGAGAGCAAATAATATTAGGAAATAATGACTTATTTTCTTTGGTGTGGTATTGTAGATATCAAGGAGAATGTTCTTATTCTGATTTATTCTGTTCTTAAACTGATTTATTTTGGGATGAAATGTGATGATGCCTATAATTTACTTTCAAATTACTTTGCAAAAAAACAAACTATAGGGGCTTCCCTGGTGGCGCAGTGGTTGAGAGTCCGCCTGCCGATGCAGGGGACGCAGGTTCGTGCCCCGGTCCGGTAAGATCCCACGTGCGGCGGAGCGGCTGGGCCCATGAGCCATGGCCGCTGAGCCTGCGCGTCCGGAGCCTGTGCTCCGCAACGGGAGAGGCCACAGCGAGAGGCCCGCGTACCGCAAAAAAAAAAAAAAAAAAAAACCCAAACAACTATATATGTAAATACAAAGCAAACATGCCAAAATGTTAATCACTGCGGGGGGGAAGAAAAAGAAAGAAAAGGAGGCAGGCAAGGGTCAAGTGCTGGCTCTGAACTTTAGAACACTGTGTGGACTTGAAACGCTTTCAAACTTGTTTTCACAGCGTGGCTGAAAAGAGAAAACTCCTGGAGACGCAGGCTTTTTCTAAGTGCAAGATGCTCTGTAAATATTAGTTTCTACAAAAAGCACCCTAAGAACAGGTCAGTGGGAGGGGCTGCTTTTAAAATGCTGGCTGCTGGGAGCCTTCAAAACATCGCAATGAATCCTTCCGTATTATAACTGAAGCCACGTTCCCTGGTCAGTCTCCTGTGAAGGTAAACCTCCGGATGAAAGTCTTCCTATGAAGACTTGCTGGGAAATTCATCTCCATCATTTCAATTCTAGATAATCACATTTTCTCTAGGCTTTATCAAGACAACATGGAGGAACTGATAGGCTACTGGATAAAGGAGAAGGTCTCTAGACAACCCTACTGACGGCCAGGTTTAAATGACTATCTATAGACCAAGGTCTCTGTGTATAGACTTGACCCAGACATCTCCACTTACTTCCAGACTCACAGCAACTGCCCAGCTGCCATCTCCACTTGAATGTCACACTCAACGTGTCCAAAATAGAACACTTTTCCTCCATGTTTCTTTTTCTCCACGAATGGCACAACCAACCGTAAAGTAAGAGAAGCCGCAGACTTGCCCCGTCACTCTCCCTCCCCCTCCATATCCCATCCATCTCCAGGCCCCTCCATTTTCCCTGCCAAGTTCTCCCAAATCCATCAGCTTCTCTCCTTTTCAAATTCCACCTTCCCTTCCTAGCAGTCAACATCGATTTCCCAGATTTCTACAACAGTCCCACAAACTCTTCTGCTTACTCCCAGTCTTGTCTCTCTCCAACCCACATTCCACACTGCTCCACAGGAAAAACGTCAAATTCCTGTTTACATTTTTCAGTGGTTTAATGGTAATAATCATTATTAGGAAAACAGCCATGATAAGGTGCCTAATACTTACTGAGCACTTCCCCGGGCACTGTGCTAAGCACTTACCTAAGCATCTTCTCATTCCATCCTCAGGGGCCCCAGGAAGTGGGCGTTATCACTGTCCCAATTTTACAGATTAAAAAACTGAGACACAGAGAAGTATGGAATCGCTTGCCCAGGCACAGAGCTGGTGAGCACGAGGCCAAATGGGCTTCAAACCTAAGCCTCTGGCCTCCCGTCTGGGTTGAATGTGACGTGCCCCAACACCACGCACAAAGCCCTGCGAAGCCCTGAGGACTCAGCCGTCGCCACCCACTTTCTTCCCCTTTCCCTTTGCTCCTTGGTGATGCCCTCAACTGCGCCAGCCTCCTCCTTCTCGTCATTCAGGGTCTCCACATGTGGGCAGCTCTCTCGGGTCCCCAAAGCTAAGCAGATCCTTGTGCGTCTTCAAGGCACCGATTCCTGCTTGTAACTATGGACTTACCTGTGTCTGCACCATGGGAGGAGCCCCTTCAGCTTTGCCAACTCTAGGGCCCAGAACCCAGCTCAGTGCCTGGCATGTAGGATGTGCTTGGCAAATCTTTATAAACTAGAAAATGGAGCATGAGTGAGCACAGAATTCCTGGGCTCTGGTTCAAGGGTCATCCTTTACTACCAGTGTGACTTTGTGCAAGTCACTACCTCTCAGAGCCTCTGGGCTGGCATCTGAACTTCCTGGCAGCAATCAGAACTATGATAATAAAGCACTTTGGAGCTTTCAAAGACCTCTCCCCAAAGTCCCATTCGATCCCAAAATGTCCCTGTGAGGGAAGCAGGGTCCTCATCACACACATTCACTAGAAAAGGGAAAGGAGGATTGGATGGGGTTGGGGAATTAATGATTTGTCAGCAATAGCCGCTGACCCTGAAGCCCGCCCTTGACGCTAAGCACAGCCTACAACGAGAGTTAGATGGCAGACGACTAACCCAGGGTGTGGCAAAGCTGTAAGAAACTGCCCAGCGCCCCGTGCATTGGGTGACAATTGGTGCCGCTGACTCAGTCATCCGCCTGCCAACGTTTCCAGTTTTCCCATTTGCTTAAGACACTCAAGTGAAGAGTGGAGATGGTCCAGCACATAGAACTCCATCATCATGGTAACCACATCCGTCACAAGCACACACAGCTTGGGGATAACCAAAAGAGCCACAGCCACTCGTTGCTGCCGCTGCCCAGGGGAGCAGAAGCTGGGACACAGAATTCACTTCCTTAGCCACTGCACTGTTCAGTGTTCAAAATATGGAAGGGTATGAGGCACTGTCGACAGTGGCTGCCGCCCCTGGCAACCCTGAGCCCTCGGGTTACCCAGGAGGTCAGTGGCCTTTTATCAACACCGATCTGTACCACTGCCCCACTCCAGCTCTCAGCCAGGGGCAGTTCAGGTTATTCTGAGTAAAGAGATGTTTCCTTACACACGCAGACGCTACATTTAATCTCTTCATAGGATGTCAGCCTACTCTATGCAGTTGTCAAGGTCACTTCTGTGGATCAGGAGCTCACATGCTCCTGATTATTTTAGGGGGAAAAAAACACCTCTAATATCATGTTATTCTTACAATATTAAAGGTTTAAAGCAATCCCTTCCATAACATCCCTCCAAGCAGAAATGGGAAGAAAACTTCCTCCAAGTACAAAATCATTCCTTGAACACCAGTTCCATAGCTGGAATTATCTGCCTGCTTCTTCAAGGTGAAACTGAAAACAGTACAACTATTTTTTTATTAAAAGTAGCTCTAAAGATGTGGCTTTCCAGGGGACTAGAAGTCTCCAAGATGTTATAAAGTTGATGTAAAGACAAAAACAGGTGAACTTCATGTTGAAATTTTTTTAATGTAAACCAAATGCATGGTTTAAAAAATAGGAATCTTAACAAGTGAAATTTGCCATTAGAAAGAAATTCCATTTTATTATCATTATTCATTTTCAATGTATAAATGAAAATTGCAGAAATTTTGAGATTATGTCTAATATTCAGACATAATTTCCAAGCTATTCTAGCACAGACCTTAAAAGGAAAGGACCAGCTTATATATTGTTTTATAAATGCAACAAAATAGGAAGTTCTCTTGAGTAGAGATTTTTCAGAAAATGGAAGTACAAGGTCATCAAATTAATGTATGATTTAAAATGGAAAACGTACGTTATTCCTGGGGTAATAATGTTTACCTTCTGGACACTGGCAGGTGAATCCACTGAGATTAGAAATGCAGGTTGCTCCATTTCTGCATGGGTCTAGGATACAATAGTCAATCTTGGATTGGCAAAGCTCTCCAGTATAACCTGAACAAAACAAGACAGACATTTATAAAATATTTTGTCCCAAAACTCTGATGAACCATCCCATGAATTGATGGAGTCAACTGGTACCCATCCAACCAAGGCAGCATCATTAAACTAGTCTCCCAGGCAATCCTTGATCTAATTTGGTTTTACAACAAGAAACAATCAGAGCCATTTAGAATCATAGTTCAAAAGTCATTTGCTTTGCAAAAATCTTTATTGCAGGACTTCCCTGATGGTGCAGTGATTAAGAATCCACCTGCCAATGCAGGGAACACGGGTTCGAGCCCTGGTCCGGGAAGATCCCACATGCCGCAGAGCAAATAAGCCTGTGCGCCACAACTACTGAGCCTGCGCTCTAGAGCCCGCAAGCCACAACTACTGAGCCCACGTGCTGTAACTACTGAAGCCTGCGTGCCTAGAGCCCATGCTCCGCAACAAGAGAAGCCACTGCAATGAGAAGCCCATGCACCACAACGAAGAGTAGCCCCCGCTCGCCACAACTAGAGAAAGCCCACGCAGCAACGAAGACCCAACGCAGCCAAAAAAAAAAAAAAACTTTATGCAAAGAGATACTTTTTTCAACGTTAGCTCCGAATTTTATTTTGAAATGTTAGTCGGAACCTTCAGAAACTGAGCCTGAAGACCACTGTCCTTTCCTTCTGACCTAAGGAAAAACAGGCTCTGTAATGTCTTCCTTGACCACTGAGATGACGGCCACTTTCCCAAGGTCATCCCAGTACCTATTTAAAAAAACCACCAGGAAAATTGCCAGGTAGGTATTAAAATTTTTTAACTTTTTATATTTTACAGCTATAAAATTCACGTGTTCAATTCACGCCCTATCCCTTCATTTTAAAGACAAAAAGGTTGAGACACATATAATATTAAGCACATGACTATATGCATCTTAATTCTAATTTGAAGCACAAACCCAACCCCGTAAATTTTCTCGGTGAAGCAAGCCAGCCTCCAGTGGTGATTTTTTTTGGGTAATAACGTAACCACATATGTGTGATGAGAAAATAAGGACTCGTATCTATTGGGACACCCCTGCAGCTGAGAAGCCGCAAAGAAATTCCAAATACTTTGTCAACTTTGAAAACAAAGCCCCCCCAAAAGGCAAGTTTAAAAAATAACATGCAATTATGTTTTTTAGTTTAAAGTGGAAAATGATTATGAAAGAAAATTTGGAAAATACAAGATTTAAAATAGAAAGAGAAAAATGTTACCCTTAGTTATGTTATTTGAGTGACAGAATTATTAATACTTTAGAGATAATTCCTATCAGAAATGTTTATGCACAGATATTTCCTACAAAATTATAATCATACTCTAACATTTTGTGCTTTCCAGGATGTACATAAAGTACATTAAAAACTTGTCTTTCTGAATTATTCGTTTTGAAAGACTGTCATTAGCATTTGTATTTGCAAAAATAAATCAATGTTAGGAGAAAGATGATTGGCCTGAGCTTCAGTGACCTGCCAAACTAGTCTAAATTACAGACTGTGATCATGGAGGCCATTGTTTGCAATCCTACTCTTCCTTACAGGCTTTAAAACTGTCTAGGGGGGCTTCCCTGGTGGCGCAGTGGTTGAGAGTCCGCCTGCCGATGCAGGGGACGCGGGTTCGTGCCCGGGAAGATCCCACATGCCGCGGAGCGGCTGGGCCCGTGAGCCATGGCCGCTGAGCCTGCGCATCCAGAGCCTGTGCTCCGCAATGGGAGAGGCCACAGCAGTGAGAGGCCCACATACCGCAAAACAAAACAAAACAAAACAAAAAACTGTCTAGGGGACTGTAGCTAATTCATGGGTATGAGAAGAGTAAGATAATCATGTAAACTAAAAATCCAAACACGAGGACAAAAATCTACTCCAAAATTCAGAACAGAATATCTTAATGTAACAATTTTATGTTAATATATTTTCAAATAAAATGTCTAAATTCAGAACTATTCACATTTTGTCCATTTAATTTCATCTAGTCTCCTCATACTTCCATATCATCCCTGTGGGTATCTTAAAGAAAATTTCTTGTCACCTATAAAGACTTCATTATGCATCCCTAACTAAAAGATATTTATTTTGAAAAGATCACTTTTAAGGGCCTCCTTAATGAATGTCTGGTCCCATTTACAAATTTAGTTAAACACTCTATATTTATTAATATCAACAATTTCTTTTTAAGAACCACATTGTCTGATAATACACAAATCGTCCCATGCCTTTAATTTGCTCTTATCTAATAGATCTAAATTGTTTTTTTTGTTTTTTTGGCCTCTCTGCATGGATTGCAGGATCTTTGTTCCCTGACCAGGGACTGGATTCAGGCCCCCTGCAGTGGAAGGGCAAAGTCCTGACCACTAGACAGCCAGGGAATTCCCTAACAGATCTAATATTAAATTAAAACTGTAAGCAAGGTGAATCTTCAGTGCTGTTAAATGCTCCAATATTGGACTCAAGTTTAGGAAGATATCAATCCAAGAGGATAACCCACGTTTGCGATGTGGGGATGTTAGGGATTGGCATAATGGTTAGAGGGTCACACCGGCATTCCATGGTGGACACGCTGAAGCCCTGCACTGCCTAAAATGGTCCAGAATAACACAGTTTTCTCACTCAAATGCCAGGAGTCCCCTCCAGTGAAGAGCACGGCTCAAGATCAGTCACTGTGCCATTGCTTTCTGTTCCCAAGCTTTAAAAGCATTATATATTTGGGGGTTTTTTCATGTGACTTTTTTTTTTAACACCTTTAATGGAGTATAATTGCTTTACATTGTTGTGTTAGTTTCTGTTGTATAACAACGTGAATCAGCTATACGTATACATATATCCCCACATCCCCTCCCTCTTGCGTTTCCCTCCCACCCCAGGGCAAGGAGCCATGAGCACCCTGCATCTGACTCAAAGGGCTCTTAAACACCAGTGAGTCATTTCTTAGACCCTCAGAGAGCAGAGACTTACCTGCAGTTGTCAGACAAATCATTGACACTGAGCTATATGTGATACTCTGAGCTGGATACCTAAGCCTTGTAGATCTCCCTTCCTGTGTCTTTTGTTTTTTAATTTGATGTCATAACCACAGAGTCAAAACTAAATGAGGGATTGGTAGGACTTTAAATGAACAAAGACCATTAAAGCTTTGCCTGGGTTCTTCCTTCCACCCTGCAGAAAGCTAGTCCCTTTCTGGGGAATGAAGTAACTATGCCAATCGTGAATAACGTCTCTTTATCCTACCAGAGCAGTGACAGGCACCCAGATGACCTGGTAGAAGATGGTCAAGCCAGACTGTGATGGTGTCAACACAGTGGGTGGGGGAGGTAGTAAGTGGTGACCATTGGTGTGTGTCAGGGAGAATTTGTTCCAGCACACATACGAATGTATGTATTTCAGGCATTTCAGGCCTTGAAGATCTACATTGTAAGTTCCCAAGGGGAAGGTTGACAAAACACAGAGAAAGGCCTGTGTAAAGACACAGAAGGATGCGGAAAAGATGTGACTGTCATTTACACTTCCCTAAAAATACACAGCAGTGACAAGCTTCCTTCATTTTGGTTCCCAAAGTCTATACCTAACTATGGAGGCCAATACCAGTAAACATCCCCATTCCTGTCCTTCCAGCTAGCAATATGGTGCTTCCTCATAACCAAACCATAAGCACTCATGGACCGCCTTCCAAATTATCATCACAACCATATGACACCATTCATACTGTCTAGTTCCAGTCATCGCTGCCTCCCACCAGGACTCAAACAATGGTCCCCAACTCATCTCTTGATGAGTACACTTGATTTCTTAAAATCAATTCTACATGGGAGCAGCCAGAGAGATGTTTTTCAGACATAATTTGTATCCCATTACTTTTATATTTAAAACCCTCCAGTGGTTTCCCCAAGAGCTTGGAATAAAACCCAAACACTTTACCGCATGGCTAAAAAGCACACCTGACCTGGCCCCTGCCTCCTCATCTTCACTCTCCCCATTGACCACAATGCTGCAGCCTCCTGGGGCCCTGTTCTGTTCCCAAACATGCCCAGCTCCTTTTCAGTCTTTAGCACTGTTTTCATGCTGTGGTCTCAGGACCACACAAGGACATGAGAGGGACGCTGGATACAACACAAGCAGTTATGATCCTGCCCTAGAAAGAAATGTATGGTGCAAATTTTAAACTGCCGTGTAATACAGAAATTACTAAGAAGAAAGTTAGCAACTAACTTTAGGAGGGGAGGGGGATAAGATGGAGATGCAGCAGAATTTCATCTGGAAAATCAGGAGATAAAGACAAGAGCAGTTAGAGGATTTGGTTGAAGATGGCAAAGTAGAAGGACGTGCACTCACTCCCTCTTGTGAGAGCACAGGAATCACAATTAACTTCTAAACAATCATCAACAGGAAGACACTAGAACTCACCAAAAAATGATACCCCACATCCAAAGAGAGAAGACACAATGAGATGGTAGGAGGGGCACAATCATAATAAAATCAAATCCCATAATCATTGGGTGGGTGACACATAAACTGGAGAACAATTATACCACAAAAGTCCAGTCACTGGAGTGAAGGTTCTGAGCCCCACATCAGGCTTCCCAACCTGGGGGTCTGGCAACAGGAGGAGGAATTCCTAGAGGATCAGACTTTGAAGCCTAGCAGGATTTGATTGCAGGACTTCGACAGGACTGGGGGAAACAGAGCCTCCACTCTTTGAGGGCACACATGAAGTAGTGTGCGCATCACGACCCAGGGGGTAGGAGCAGTGACCCCATAGGAGACTGAACCAGACCTACCTGCTAGTGTTGGAGGGTCTCCTGCACAGGTGGGGGGTTTCTGTGGCTCACTGTGGGGACAAGGGCACTGGCATCAGAAGTTCTGGGAAGTACTACTTGGTATGGTCCCTCCCAGAGACAACCATTAGCCCCAGCAAAGAGCCTATAGCCTCCAGTGCTGGGTCGCCTCAGGCCAAACAACCAACAGGGAGGCAACTCAGCCCCACCCATCAGCAGACAAGTGGATTACAGTTTTCCTGAGCTCTGCCCACCAGAACAACACCCAGCTCTACCCACCACCAGTCCCTCCCATCAGGAAGCTTGCACAAGCTTCTTAGATAGCCTCATCCGCCAGAGGGCAGACAGCAGAGGCAAGAGGAACAACAATCCTGCAGCCTGTGAAACGAAAACCACATTCACAGAAAGACAGACAAAATGAAAAGGCAGGGGACTATGTACCAGATGAAGGAACAAGATAAAACCCCAGAAAAACAACTTAATGAAGTGGAGACAGGCTACCTTCCAGAGAAAGAATTCAGAATAATGATAGTGAAGATGATCCAGGACCTCGGAAAAACAATGGAGGCAAAGATCGAGAAGATGCAAGAAATGTTTAACAAAGACCTAGAAGAATTAAAGAACAAACAGAGATGAACAATACAATAACTGAAATGAAAACTACACTAGAAGGAATCAATAGCAGAAGAACTGAGGCAGAAGAATGGATATGTGACCTGGAAGACAGAATGGTGGAATTCATTGAGATGGAACAGAATAAAGAAAAAAACAATGAAAAGAAATGAAGACATTCTAAAAGATCTCTGGGACAATATTAAACACACCAACATTCGCCTTATAGGGGTCCCAGAAGGAGAAGAGAGAGAGAAAGGACCCAAGAATATATTTGAAGAGATTATAGTCGAAAATTTCCCTAACATAGGAAAGGAAATAGCCACCCAAGTCAAGGAACAACAGAGAGTCCCAGGCAAGATAAATCCAAGGAGAAAAATGCCGAGACACACAGTAATCAAACTGACGAAAATTAAAGATAAAGAAAAATTATTGACAGCAGCAAGGGAAAAATGAAAATAACATACAAGGGAACTCCCATAAGGTTAACAGCTGATTTCTCAGCAGAAACTCTACAAGCCAGAAGGGAGTGGCACAATATAGTTAAAGTGATGAAAGGGAAGAACCTACATCCAAGATTACTCTACCCAGCAAGGATCTCATTCAGACAATGGAGAAATCAAAAGGTTTACAGACAAGCAAAAGCTAAGAGAATTCAGTACCACCAAACCAGCTCTACAACAAATGCTAAAGGAACTTCTCTAAGTGGGAAAAACAAGAGAAGAAAAGGACCTGCAAAAACAAACCCATAACAATTTAAAAAATGGTAACAGCAACATCCATATCGATAATTACCTTAAATGTGAATGGATTATGCTCCAACCAAAAGACACAGGCTCACTGAATGGATACAAAAACAAGACCCATATATATGCTGTCGACAAGAGACCCACTTCAGACCTAGGGACACATACAGACTGAAAGTGAAGGGATGGAAAAAGATATTCCATGCAAATGGAAATCAAAATAGAGCTGGAATAGTAATACTCACATCAAATAAAATAGACTTTCAAATAAAGAATGTTACAAGAGACAAGGAAGGACACTACATAATGATCTAGGGATCAATCCAAGAAGAAGATATAACAATTATAAATATGTATGCACCCAACACAGAAGCACCTCAATACATAAGGCAACTGCTAGCAGCTCTAAAAGAGGAAATCCACAGTAACACAATAATAGTGGGGGACTTTAACACCTCACTTACGCCAATGGACAGACCATCCAGACAGAAAATTAATAAAGAAACACAAGCTTTAAATGATACAATAGACCAGACAGATTTAATTGATATTTATATGACATGACATCCAAAAACAGCAGATTACACTTTCTTCTCAAGTGCACATGGAACATTCTCCAGGATAGATCATACCTTGGGTCACAAGTAAAGCCAGGGCAAATTTAAGAAAAATGAAATCATATCAAGCATGTTTTCCCACCGCAACACTATGAGATTAGAAATAAATTACAGAGAAAAAAACATTAGAAACACAAGCACATGGAGTTTAAACAATACGTTACTAAATAACCAAGAGATCACTGGAGAAATCAAAGAGGAAATCAAAAAATGCCTAGAGACAAATGACAATGAAAACATGATGATCCAAAACCTATGGGATGCAGCAAAAGCAGTTCTAAGAGGGAAGTGTATAGCAATACAAGCCTACCTCAAGAAAAAAGAAAAATCTCAAATAAACAATCTAACCTTACACCTAAAGGAACTAGAGAAAGAAGAACAAACAAAACGCAAAGTTAGCAGAAGGAAAGAAATCATAAAGATCAGAGCAAAAATAAATGAAACAGAAACAAAGAAAACATTAGCAAAGATCAATAAAACTAAAAGCTGGTTCTTTGAGAAGACAAACAAAACTGATAAACATTTACCCAGTGATCAAAAAAAAGAGGGAGAGGACTCAATAAAATTAGAAATGAAAAAGGAGAAGTTACAACGGACACCACAGAAATACAAAGCATCATGAGAGACTACTACAAGCAGCTCTATGCCAATAAAATGGACAACCTGGAAGAAATGGACAAATTCTTAGAAAAGTATAACCTTCCAAGACTGAACCAGGAAGAAATAGAAAATATGAACAGACCAATCACAAGTAATGAAATTGAAACTGTGATTAAAAATCTTCCAACAAACAAAAGTCCATGACCAGATGGCTTCACAGGTGAATTCTATCAAACATTTAGAGAAGAGCTAACACCCATCCTTCTCAATCTCTTCCAAAAAATTGCAGAGGAAGGAAAACTCCCAAACACATTCTACAAGGCCACCATCACCCTGATACCAAAACCAGACAAAGATATCACGAAAAAAGAAAATTTCAGACCAATATCACTGACGAATATAGATGCAAAAATCCTCAGCAAACTACTAGCAAACAGAATCCAACAGCACATTAAAAGGATCCTACACCATGATCAAATGGGATTTATCCCAGGGAGACAAGGATTCTTCAATATACGCAAATCAATCAATGTGATATACCATACTAACAAATTGAAGAATAAAAACTATATGATCATCTCAATAGATGCAGAAAAAGCTTTTGACAAAATTCAACACCGACTTATGATTAAAAACTCTCTAGGGGGCTTCCCTGGTGGCGCAGTGGTTGAGTGTCCACCTGCCGATGCAGGGGACACGGGTTCATGCCCCAGACCGGGAAGATCCCACATGCTGCAGAGCGGCTGGGCCCGTGAGCCATGGCCGCTGAGTCTGTGCGTCCGGAGCCTGTGCTCTGCAACGGGAGAGGCCACAACAGTGAGAGGCCCGCGTACCGCAAAAAAAAAAAAAAAAACTCTCCAGAAAATGGGCATAGAGAAAACCTACCTCAACATAATAAAGGGCATATACGACAAACCCACGGCAAACATCATTCTCAATGGTGAAGAACTGAAAGCATTTCCTCTAAGATCAGGAATAAGACAAGGATGTCCACTCTCGCCATTATTATTCAACATAGTTTTGGAAGTCCTAGCCACGGCAAACAGAGAAGAAAAAGAAAGGAATACAAATTGGAAAAGAAAAACTGTCACTGTTTGCTGATGATATGAAACTATACATAGAGATTCCTAAAGATGCCACCAGAAAACTACTACAGCTCAACAATGAATTTGGTAAAGTTACAGGATACAAAATTAATGCAAAGAAGTTTCTTGCATTCCTATACACCAACAATGAAAAATCAGAAAGAGAAATAAGGAAACAATCTCATTCACCACTGCAACAAAAAGAATAAAATATCTAGGAATAAACCTACCTAAGGAGGTAAAAGACCTGTACTCAGAAAACTATAAGACACTGATGAAAGAAATCAAAGACGACACAAACAGATAGAGAGATATACCATGTTCTTGTATTGGAAGAACCAATATTGTGAAAATGACTATACTACCTAAAGCAATCTACAGTTTCAATTCAATCCCTATCAAATTACCAATGGCATTTTTTACAGAGCTAGACATAAAATCTTAAAATTTGTATGGAGACACAAAAGAGCCCGAATAGCAAAAGCAATCTTGAGGGAAAAAAAGGAGTTGGGGGAATCAGACTCCCTGACTTCAGACTATGCTACGAAGCTACAGTAATCAAGACAATATGGTACTGGCACAAAAACAGAAACATAGATCAATGGAACAGGATAGAAAGCCCAGAGATAAACCCACGCACCTATGGTCAACTAATCTATGGCAAAGGAGGCAAGGATACACAATGGAGAAAAGACAGTCTCTTCAATAAGTGGTGCTGGGAAAAATGGACAGCTACATGTAAAAGAATGAAATTAGAACACTGCCTAACACCATACACAAAAATGAACTCAAGATGGATTAAAGACCTAAATGTAAGACCAGACACTATAAAACTCTTAGAGGAAAACATAGGAAGAACACTCTTTGACATAAATCACAAGATCTTTTTTGACCCACCTCCTAGAGTAATGAAAATTAAAACAAAAGTAAACAAATGGGACCTAATGAAACTTAAAAGCTTTTGCACAGCAAAGAAACTATAAACAAGACGAGAAGACAACCCTCAGAATGGGAGAAAATATCTGCAAATGAATCAATGGACAAAGGATTACTCTCCAAAATATATAAATAGCTCATGCAACCCAATTTTAAAAAAACAAACAACCCAATCAAAAAATGGACAGAAGACCTAAACAGACATTTCTCCAAAGAGGACATACAGATGGCCAAGAAGCATATGAAAAGCTGCTCAGCATCACTAATTATTAGAAAATGCAAATCAAAACTACAATGAGCATCGGATGAATGGATAAAGAAGATGTGGCACATATATACAATGGAATATTACTCAGCCATAAAAAGAAACGAAATTGCACTATTTGTAATGAGTTGGATGGACCTAGAGTCTGTCATACAGAGTGAAGTAAGTCAGAAAGAGAAAGACAAATACCGTATGCTAATACATATATATGGAATTTCAGAAAAAAAATGTCATGAAGAAGCTAGCGGTAAGACAGGAATAAAGACACAGACCTACTAGAGAATGGACTTGAGGATATGGGGAGGGGGAAGGGTAAGCTGTGACAAAGCGAGAGAGAGGCATGGACATGTATACACTACCAAACGTAAGGTAGACAGCTAGTGGGAAGCAGCTGCATAGCACAGGGAGATCAGCTCGGTGCTCTGTGACCACCTAGAGGGGTGGGATAGGGAGGGTGGGAGCGAGGGAGACGCAAGAGGGAAGAGATATGGGAACATATGTATATGTATAACTGATTCACTTGGTTATAAAGCACAAACTAACACACCATTGTAAAGCAAATATACTCCAATAAAGATGTTAAAAAAAAAAAAAACTACAATGAGGTATCACCTCACACCAGTTAGAATGGGCATCATCAGAAAATCTACAAACAACAAATGCTGGAGAGGGTGTGGAGAAAAGGGAACACTCTTGCACTCTTGGTGGGAATGTAAATTGATACAGCCACTATGGAGAACAGTATGGAGGTTCCTTAAAAAACTAAAAATAGAATTACCATAGGACCCAGCAATCCCACTACTGGGCATATACCCAGAGAAAGCCATAATTCAAAAAGACACATGCACCCCAATGGTCACTGCAGCACTATTTACAATAGCCAGGTCATGGAAGCAACCCAAATGCCCATCGACAGATGAATGGATAAAGAAGATGTAGTACATATATACAATGGAATATTACTCAGCCATAAAAAGGAATGAAATATGGGTCATTTGTAGAGACACGGGTGAACTTAGAGACTGTCATACAGAGTGAAGTAAGTCAGAAAGAGAAAAACAAATATCGTGTATTAACGCATATATGTGGAATCTAGAAAAATAGTACAGATCAACCGGTTTGCAGGGCAGAAATAGAGACACAGACGTAGAGAACAAAAGTATGGACACCGAGGGGGGAAACCGGGGTGGGGGTGGGGGGGTGGGATGAATTGGGAGATTGGGATTGACACGTATACACTAATATGTATAAAATAGATAACTAATAAGAAACTGCTGTATAAATAAAATTTTTTTAAAAAGCAGTTAAAACTGAATTACATAAAGGAGAGGAGGACCTAACAGAATAGCATTAAAGTCACCTAACAGAATAGTATTAAAGTCATGCCTGCCGATTCAGGGGACACGTGTTCGTGCCCTGGTCCGGGAAGATCCCACATGCCGCGGAGCGGCCGGGCCTGTGAGCCATGGCCGCTGAGCCTGCGCGTCCGGAGCCTGTGCTCCGCAACGGGAGAGGCCACAAGAGTGAGAGGTCCACGTTCCGCAAAAAAAAAAAAAAAAGAAAAGTCACCCATAGAACCAATTAGGGAGATAAACAAATGTCTTAGGGGAGCTAAAGAAATGTAAAATCCAGCTAAGCAGAGAAGGAGTTAGCTACAATCTTAGTGGGGGTTACAAACAAAATCGGAACAGTTAGGTCAAGATGTCTCTTGAACCCAAAGACTGTGCATTGTGAAATCAGCCCCATTTGGAGAGTCCAGACCAGAGCTGACCGTAGGGAGACAGTAAGGAAAAGGATGGCCCCTGTGTGTTCATCACTGGTATGAGAATTGCCCTGGATGCCCAGGTCTTGTAAGACAGCCGAAAATCTCTCTCGCAGAAACAACCTTGGTCCTCTGAGCACCAGATCTAATTCATTTGGGTCAAGAACTGCAATTAGCTAGAGATAATAGAGCTCTTCCCTTAGTGGGATGAGTCTTGTAACCCAGAAAGAGATGGAGCCAGATAAGGAGATGATGCTACAATGACAGAGATCTGAGCCCTGGGACTGTCACTTGGCATCTGGGTTAGGCTGATCTGAGCGTGTTTGTGCGCAAAGAAGGTGTCACGATGGAGAAAGTGTGGTGCATGAGAGCAATTATCAGACTTAGGATTCCAATTAAAACGTTTAGTTGAGAAATTTATTTTTTTTGATGAATTTTAAGTTGAAAGACAGGGCTAAGGCAACACACATTGAGATGTTTGACAGGGCTTGAGAATCACTATAATTTCTTAGTTTAATTTTTATAAGGAAACAAACACAAAGGATAATTTCAGATAGCCCTCCCTGTGTGTAATAGCCACTCTAGGATATCAAAATGTACTTACACTACTGCACTGTACACTTAAAAATGGTTACAATGTTAAGTTTTATGTTATGTTTATTTTACCACAATTTAAAAATAGTTAAAATTGTAAATTTTATGCATTGTATATTTTACCACAATTTTAAAATACATTAAAACTTCTGGAAGACCTCTAATAATGGAAACAAAACAAAACAAAACCTCAGCCCTAATGGCCCACCATCACTTTGCATCGGCTGTTCCCTCTGACCCTGCGCCCTTCCGTGGCCACCCCGTCCCATTAGTCAGGTCTCCACTCAGAAGTCACCTGCTCAGACCTTGTGCCTCTTTCCCTCCCTTATTCTTCATCTTATCACTTACCTCTACTCAACAACACACACATCTACTGGTTACCTCCCCACCTAGAAGGTGATGCCATGGGATGAAGGCTTCAGTCCCTGGAGCCTCCTGTGGTCCCCCCAGGGTTCCTGCATGCTCTGTTACAACATATTTATCATTACCTGAAATGATATTCTTTCTTGGTTCCCTTTGGAGACCATAAACTCCCTGAGAATCAGGACTTTGTCTTGTTAATCGCTGAACCCTCGGCACTTAAACATTTCCTGGCACAAGTAAACTAACTTGCTTAAAGCTTTTCCCCTAACATCAATTATATCTTTCAAGTTAGATTTAGCTTCTCCCTAAGCAATAATACCCAGAACAGCATGGGCGAAATGTGCCAGTTACTCTTCTTCCTAATGCCCGTTAAAGTAAATGCATAGCTATTAAAATAAAAAAAAATTATCTCAAAAATATGCTATCGAAAATCTGCAGTGGCCTGAATTCCAATCTGGGAAAACACAATGGAGCAGTTGCCCTGCTGAAGGGCCCCTCCTTCCCCTGCTTCCTCAGCCAGACTGCCATGGGTGGAACTAGGCTGACCCTCTTCTGAATTTCAGCCTTGCTTCTCCAACTAGCATTCAGCACCTTTGACAGTTCCCTGCAATAGGCATCAACAGAGCTGAAACAGAACTCCTTTCTCCTGCCAAAGCCCCTATCCAAGTTTAATTCCTTAGGTCAGTGGTTCTGCACCAGGTTGACTCTCTCCCCAGGGAACATTTGACAACATCTGGAGACATTGTTTATTGTCACACCCCTTGGGATGCTTCTAGCATCTAGTGCACAGAAGTCAGGGATGCTGCTAAACACCCTACAATACACAAGGCAGTTCCCTACAGCGAGAGTTATCCAGCCCCAAATATCCCTAATGCAGAGTTGAGAAACCCCAGTTTAGGTCAATGAGACCTTGGTCCTTCAGACTAAAAACCCTTGCTTTTATCCCAATGCCTCTTATCTGTCCTTAAACAGATGCTGATCCTTTATAAAACAGGGAAACAACACCTTCAGAACATTTTGAAAAATCAGAATCCTTAGAAACATTTATAACTCCTAGCAAGTTAAAGACCATTTTAAAATAAATTATTTGACTCTAAAAACTTTAACATACTGAAGAATTTATAATTTTGATATTCGATTCATAAGTAAAATAACTGCTTCAAAAACAGATGTTATGGGACTTGCTGATCTCTTAGGGAATCACAGAGGTTTTATTGTCTCTTTGGAGAACATTCTCGTATAACAAAAAAGATGTAAGTAAAATTGTGCCTCGGGATACATATGTCTTTCAAAGACATATGGGACAATTGAGAAAGCTCTAGACTGAGGCTCAGTGCTTTTAAAGCGGTCTGACCATGAGAAATGGTGTCAGATGAAATAAAGTGCATGTGCTAGTGAGTGAAGCCTGCCAGATGGAGAAGATGACTTGACACCTTTAAGGAAATGCATTGAACCAAATCATTCATTCAGTGGGTACATTACCGGATTATCTTTGGTCTAATGTAGCCTGGGAGTATTTAATTTTACACTATTTTGTATTTAAGTATAAAATATGATTAAAATTTACCAGTGTATATAAAGAGAAAAAATAGCTATGTTTTCCTGTGAATATCAGAACGGTTTGGAGAAAACCACATCCTAGTGGTGTCTCTTGATTGATAGCAATATAACAAAAAGCTATATCCCTCAGCACCCCCAAATCACTATGGACTGGCTGTACTCTTCAAATGAAGGTAAACCTTGCAGAGTTCAATGGCAAATTACGTGAAGTGTAAACAAAGTTGGCTAAATGAGTCAAGGCAATCGATCAGTTGTTTTTCTAAACATTCTCTGAAACAACTGTTTTGTGTACGATCTTTACTTTATCTTTACTTTATGATTTCTCTCCTGAAACAAAAAGTCACTTTAACTCTGTGAGGTAGAATCTAATTGTTTCTTTGCAGAGCTGTCCTGAAAGCTTCCAAGATGGGAACTGTGGTGAGAGCTATTTTTCATATTCCTGGGCTTTTAATAGCCTGGCCTGTGCAGTGAGGAGAAGCGCTGGATTTGTACTGAAAGCCTGATGCCACCGACAGAGCCCACCAGCCTCGGCTCTCACCCTGGGGGGATCAGAGCAGACGGTGGGGGCCTCAGCTGCTGCTGTAGAGATGAAGTGCCTAATATTAGCACAATGAAGCAAGCAATAACTGGCCAGAATCTGTGCTCCATCGAGACATTCAGTCTCAGAGGAATCCAATTCCAGAGCAAGGAAGGCAGAAATTATTTAACAGACAAAAAAAAAAAAACTAGTAAGATCTGCTGGCAGGGGCAAAACGAACACATCTGAGCAAATGCAAACATCATTTTAAAACCAAAGGCAAAAAAAGGAAGACATAGGAGGCCCATCTGCAGAAGGCAATCAATAAAATATAATTAAAATGGGAATATGCGATAGAAAAGCATGAAAGAAAGCTGACGTTCAGCAGCATTAGAAAAATTAACCTCGAGGTTAGGAGAAAAAAAAGAAAGTAACCACATCTAATAAGCACAGAGGCAAGAGGCACAGTGGAAAGGACAGTGGTTTGGAGAGTCAGAGGTCTGGGATGGTGAAGCAATGATCAGCTGAGTGACAGCATCAATGCATTGACTTTGACCTTCATTCCCCTCATGGGTGAAATGGGGATAAAGATCACACCTGGCTCCCAAGAGCACTGTAATGAATGAGATCAACCCCAAGTAGCAGGAGCCATTTCTTTCAAGTGCGCCCTTGAATCCGTAATAGCTTGCACCATGCCTGGCGCATTGTAGGTGGCTCGATATTTTTGAATGAATGAATAACTTAGGATTTGAACACTGCCGAGCATTATGCCAGTATTGTTTGATCTCTCAGTTTTTAACAGGCAGTTGAGAGCAGTGGTTCTCCAAGTGTGGTCCCCAGAGCATCACCTGGGAACTCACCATAAATGCAAATTCACCAGCATCATCCCAGACCTACAGAATCAGAGACTCTGGGGGTGGGCCCAGCAATTTGAGTTTTAAGAAGCCCTCCAGGTGATTCTGACACAAGGTCCGTGCTACAGTTTGAGAACCACCGATCTGGAAAAGCAGCAGCAAACATTTTCTTTTAACATTAATATTATTCATTTAAGAGTTACACATCTCATGCAGATAACAAAGGAAAAAGATCAGAGCGTGAAAGTCAAATACTGTATCACATCAAAAAGCCTTTATTGGCTGCATGTTGACACATGTTTTTTCTTTTCATGAGTGGGAGAGCCCCTAGGCTCAATTACTATACCTGTCACTGCATAGCTTCCAGATCTACTTTCCTATTCTTTAAGAGCATGTGTTGGTGATTTCTGGTCCCAGCCCCAAGCCAGGGACACTGTGGGTACTCGTTACAAAGTAATTAATGACTGCATAAGCACCATGCATTGCTATTTTTAAATAGTCTCTTTCATTCCATTTCCCTAGAACCCAAATAAGAAGTATTAATTGAGATATTAATATAGGCCAGACTATATATGACACCTGTGTCTCCTAATCTAGTGATTACAATGGGGGAGAGATTTCAAGAAAGATCCTTTCACTAAGTATGTTCTGAGAAATTGAAATCAGAAGGGAGAAGACATTAAATTAATCAAAAACTTATACCATGGGGCAGACAAGGTAAGGAATTGCCTTAAAGATATTTATCGGTTGAATTCTAAGCTTGTGTAATAACCCAAACTATAGAGGAGGTGTTCATTCATTTTTTTCAGAAAGAAATTTTGTGGGGTGAACATTCACAAACGGAGAATCTAAAAGATGTTTAGAAACAGTTCCTGCCTGCAGGGAGCTTACTCCAGATGAGGAGAGAAGACACATTCACAGGAAACAATTAGACACAGTGGGAGCAAAAGCCAGGAAGTAGTACCAAGTCAGGCACATTCAGTGTCACGCGAGGCTGGATTGCCTGGAGTGGGCGGGGGGGAAGGCTGGGGCTGAGGCAAGCCATGACAGCCTCAGATCCACGTGCTGAGGAACTGGGGTCCCCAGCATGGTGCCTTTGAAGGTTTCTGAACAGAGCGCAGCCATGCCGAAGCAGGGTTGTAGCATGGTCCCTTCTTGTTTGCTTTAACTTAGGGGGAGAGCTTAAGACTTTCCCCGCTTCTCCTTGGAAACAGGGGCCTCTGGTCTGGACAGAATGAGGGCCAAAGGGGCAGGCAAAACAGGGCATAGGAGGATGGGTACAGCCTCTGGGAGAGACAGAGAACTGAAGCTCAGATCCTTCTCATCGGCTTCCTCTTACTTGTGTTTAGAAGCTACAAACCGGTGCCCTTTATGCATCACCTATTCTGAGCCAGGCGTATGTACGTGTGGATGCAGACGTGTGCTTGTGTGTGTAAGTGTGTGTGTGCGCATGTGTATGTGTATACATACATGTTTGCATGTGTGTGTATATGTTTGCATATGCACGTGTACGTGTATGCATGTTCTCTTCAACCCCTACAAGGGCGATACCATTATTCCATTTTACAGACAAGAAAACTTGGGCTCAGAGAATCTTAATCAGTGAGTGACTCTGCCTGGAGTTAAACCCAGGACCGCAGACCCCAAACCCCACACTCGTTCCTCCTCACATGTCTTTTCTTGCCTCTTCATGAGGCTTGTTGGGAAAGACCGTGAGAGCCAGGCCAGCCTTGAGGCAGGGAACGAGGCAGGGAGCCGCTCAGGCCCAGCTCTCCTGGGTCTTAGGAGAGAAGGAAAGGATGTCCTAAGGGTCCTACGTGATCCAAGTTGGCTTCCCAGAGAGGGAGCCCACAGACGGGACCGAGGCCACATCTCCGGCCACAGGAAGTAGTGGAAGTGCTCCGTGCAGGGCATCTGACTCTTGGCTTCACAAAAATAACAACAATAAGAGCCACTGACATTCACTGAGCACTCACTGCACACCAGGGACCCTTCTGAGCGCACCGCATGCATCACTTAACCACTGCATTGTGGGGCTGCGGACTCTGTCACCCACCCCGATTTACAGAGAGAAAGCTGAGACCCAGTGACGTTAGTTTCCCCAGAGTCACACAGAGGATGAGTCGTGAGAGGAGGCTTTGCCCTTGGCTCGGCTGGGCTCCAGTCCTGGGCTTCTGGAATACTGCACTGCAGTCGTAAGCGAGGCAGCGTGGATGGTGGTGAGGGTGACCGGCTCACCACAGTCATTCAGGCAGCAGATGACAAGGCTTGAATCAGGGCACTGGCGATGGAAGAGGAAGCAGCGTGCAGGGGCAGATGGGGAATCATCGTAAACAGAGCGAACCTGGAGACGGTCCAGAAATAAACAAGACGGGGGAGTCAACAGGCAGGACTGAGCCTCCAGCCTGAGAGATGAGGGCAGTGACGGCACAGCTGACAGAAACAGGAGCCAGTCGAAGACAGCCAGGCTTGAAAGCATGTGTGGGAGGCAGAGGGAGGGGAGTCTGGGGGTGAGTCTCAGGAGGGGCTGAGGGTCAGCAGAGCATCACGCTGAGCCCAGTGAAAGTGCTGGGGCTGAGGGGACCCCGGAGGCTGAAAGGAAGGGTCTGGAAGCCATTCACTTAGAGGTGACAGCTCAGAATGAGTGATTGCTGGCCCAGGCAGGGAAAGGCAGCTGAAGAGGGTAAGGACTGAGCTCTAGAGATGGAACCGGGCACAGAAGGTGGGAGGAGGGCTGGAGAGGTCCAAGGAGAACAGACGCAGGGCAGTGCTCTGTAAGCCAGGCGAGAAGGGCTGCTAGAGAGACACGAGGACTAAGAAAAACCCTGGAAATCAGTGAGAAGCACATCACCAATGACACTGGAGAAGCAGATTCATGATATGAAGAGAAAGAAAGTTTCAATAAATGGGTAGAAAATTACTGATTGGACAAAGAGCCGTGATGAAGAGGAGGAGGAAGCTGAGCAGACAGAGCGGCCGCAAAGGCCTTACAAAATCATTGCTTGTTTGAGGGACCGGTTTTTTTTTTTTAGATTTTTTTTTTTGATGTGGACCTTTTTTTTTTTTTTGCAGTATGCGGGCCTCTCACTGTTGTGGCCTCTCCCGTTGCGGAGCACAGGCTCCGGACGCGCAGGCTCAGCGGCCATGGCTCACGGGTCCAGCCGCTCCGCGGCATGTGGGATCTTCCCGGACCAGGGCACGAACCCGCGTCCCCTGCATCTGCAGGCGGACTCTCAACCACTGCGCCACCAGGGAAGCCCGATGTGGACCATTTTAAAGTCTTTATTGAATTGGTTACCATATTGTTTCTGTTTTATGTCTAGGTTTTTTGGCCACGAGATATGTGGGATCCCAGCTCCCCAACCAGGGATAGAACATGAACCCCCTGCATGGGAAGGCAAAGTCCCAACCACTGGGCCGCCAGGGAAGCCCATGAGGGACTGCTTTTAACTGAGACCTCCGGAGGCTGGGAAGGAAATGGGGGACAGGGAGGGGGGGATGGCAGGGAGAGGAAGACCGAAAAGTTTGGAAGCATAAGCTCGTCCTTTGGAGAAGGACGAGCATAAGAGGGTGGGTTCCCAGCAGCGTTATTCACAGCAGCCAAAAGGCGGAAACAACCCACATTCTGTCAGTGGATAAAGGATAAACAAAATGTGGTGTCTCCATGCAATGGAATATTACTCAGGAATCAAAAGGAGTGAAATACCGACACATGCTCGACATGGATGAACCTGAAAGCATGATGCTGCGGCAAAGAAGCCAGTCACAAAGGGCCACATATCATATTTTTCGACTTATATGAAATGTCCAGCATAGGCAAATCTATAGAGACAGAAAGTAGATCAGTGGTTACCTAGGCTGCAGTGTGTGTGTGGGGGGGGGGGGGCAGGTTCAGAGTGCCAGCTAAAGGGGAAAGGGCTGCTGTTAGGGTGATGAACATGTTCTAAAATTGACTGTGGTGACAGTTAACACAACTCTGTGAATATATTTTAAAGACCATTGACTTGCCCGTTTCAATGGTATGTGGATTATAGCTCAATAAAACTGCTATTTTAAAAAAAGCTTTGGCATCAGCCACAAATACCCACTGCCACTCACACCTCACATTCAGTCCACCAGAAGTGTCATCAGCAATCCCTTCAAATACACCCTGAATCCCAAACTCCCCACTTCCAGTACCATGGTGATCCAGCCGGTACGCTCTCTTTGCCGGAGAGTAAATGGCCTCCTGACTGGTTTCCCAATTTTCCTTCCCTATGTGTATTCTCCTTCAAGAGGAAAATCAGAGGGCCCACCCCAGTTCACACCCCCTCCAATGGCTTCCTGTCACTCTCGGGATAAAATCCCTGTCCCGCCCGCATGGTCTGGTCCCAGCCAAGCGTCATCACTGGTTCTCTTAGGCTCTGTGCTCTTCACACACTCCTGGCATGTTCCGGCCTCAGGACCTCTGCATGTGCTATTCCGTCTGCCATTCACATTGTTCACAAGCTCATTTTATTCATTTTGGTCAGGTCTCTACACAAGCATTTCCCCTTCAAATAGGCCTCACCTAATCCCCCTGTCTACAATCATACTCCCAGTTCTTTATCTCTTTCCTGTATTTTATTTCTCTTCCTAGCATCTATCACCATGATGCGTTCCCTTGACCACACACACACACACACACACACACACACACACACACACCCCAAAGAACACACACGTGCATACTGTTGACTCATCCCCTCACTAACACACCACCTCTATGAACACAGGGTCTTTGCTATTTCACAGTGGGGTTCTTAGCACTTAGAAAATACCCAGCACATAGTGGACACTTGACAAATGACTGCTGAATGCATCAGTGATCCTCACAACAAGCCCTTATTTTAAAGATGAGGAAACCCATTAGAGGTGCGGAGGGCGATTCAAGGTCACACAGTTAGTAAGTAGAAGAGACTGGATCCAAGGCTGGCCACACTACAGTTCTGTGTTGCCCCCTGGACTCAACTGGCACTCTCTCTGCGTCACGGTCCATGCAGTCATAGCCCGCCAGAGATGCCCATACCTCCCGCTCTACTCATAACCAGTGGAAAATTCACAGACCATGAGAATGTTGCAGTAAACACACTTTGACCCAAAGATGGACACAGCGCGAAGAAGCCTGACTTTCCCCGTGAGCTTATAGACCTTGGTCACATCCTCCACCCTCATGGAGTCATCATTACCGCCCCCGCCACTTCACCTACAGAGGCAGTTCCGAGGTTCCTTCCATTCTGAAACTGAACTAACCCATTTCTTCAAACCTGCACTCAACTGCCATTGGACTCACTCTTCGAGCTGAGTGAGGCTGGGTGTAGGGACTCTGCAAATTCTACTGGGGATTCACCTCCAGGAGGAGATGACCCATTTCTAACTCACGCTCAAAGGCACCTTGATGCCGATTTGAGCCACACCCAGTGTTTAAAAGAGTAAAGCCGGGATGGGAACACATGCTGCACTCCCCTCACCTCGGAAATAATGAGTTTTAAAAACAGGCTGAAATCAACAATTAGCTGGAACAATGAAGTGCTCTGAAGCTGAGAAGTGCTTCGTATGATACATAATATTTTGGCAGTGGTGGTTCTGAACATGCATCACAGCTATTCTTTTCAGAAAAAGTAATAGCTCCTTGGAGGAAAAATTACACTCTTGAAATTAGAAGGCTTTTATAAAATAAATCCTGATTAAAGAAGTTAAATTCCACATCTACTGTGAGCAAAGCACAAGGCGTGGCACTGACAGGGGATGGAGAAATAAAGAGTCATGTAACACAGCAGTGCCGCCCTCAGGCCAGCCCCAATCTGATGTGGAAAGGAAAAAAAATGCATGTGCTACAGGGAGAAGCCTGGGGAGAGAAGGCAGAGAGGGGAGTTAAGGGAATCCAGTCCTCGATATACATCTGGATGCCTCGGATGGAATTTCATCTTATTCTATTCATTCATTTATTCAACGAATCTTTATTGAGCACCTACTAGGTGCCATGGCTAAGTACTGGAGACATGTGTCAACAGAATTGGAGCTTGTTTCCTCATTTAATACTCATAACCAGCCGTGACGAGGGCTGTTGCCAAGTCCCTGCAAAGTCAAAGAAGCAGGCCCAGAGAGGTTGTGCAACTTGCCTAAGGAGCCCAGCTAGAAAACGGTAAGGATGGAAGCAGGATTGAGACTGCTGGCTCCAGAGGCTGTGGTCAAGTGGGACGGGCAGTGGTCTAGACGGGACCAGGTCTTCTGACTCTGGCGCCTGGGGCTCGTGTAACCTCAGGCAGCAAGCAGGGTCTCCAGGAAGTTCATTCTGAACCGGACAGTACGATAGTGGGGTGATGGGAAACAGCCCACATTTAAGTTCTAACTGTGTGAGATTTATCCTTGTGATCAGGGCATTCTGACTCCAGAGCCTGTGCTATTAAATTGTGTGTTATAATTTTTAAAAATAATATAAAAGAGACCTTTCTAATTCTGTTCTGCACACTAACTGTGCCACTAACATTATCTTTAGAGCAGTCTGTATTTGCCACTCACTGATTCTCACATCCTGCCCATCCGTATCTGGTCACCTGGTCACTGCCAACCAGTGTCGCTCGGGAAGCTTCTAGGCTACGTGAAAACCGAGCGGCTATGACTATCTCCATATATGGTGTTGCCCTTCAGTGTGTCTGGTAACTCCCAGCCACCTTCCCTTGCTTCTGTCCCCATATGAAGTCTTTTAGGGAGACCTCAAAGCTTTTGAGGCACCCTTATCACATCAGTGTAAACAGGAGGCCACCGATGGTTTGGACAAACCTGTTGCCAAAGTCAATAGCCTCCTCTTAGATTCTCCCGCGGTATTAGGTGCTACTGACAGCCCCCTTCTTTTTGAAAGTATTGCCAAAAATTTCAAGAAAACTATCAATCACCCTTGATAAAAATTTCCTCCCAAAACAGAAATTGGATTGACCATAATCTATAATTCATCTTATATTGTGCAACACATGCATATGACACATCAGTGTTTTACTATTTAAAAAAAAAGTCACCTCCTGCTTCCAAGAAATTGTAGTAAAAATCAAAACGGAAACTACAGCAGAGAGTTTATTACTTAATTCACTCAACATCCAACACACCACATTCATGCATTTCTGGATTACCGATGACTCAAAAATCCTCTTTGTAGTGGCATTTGATGTAGAAATTAAAGCAAAACATCAACATATTAGCAAATCTGGAGCAGAAGCTTCTTTGCTGAAAATAATATTTTTCCTTTCCAAGAAACGTTCTCTTCTCGAGAGAAATGAGTGTTGCATCAAGACAACGTCTCTGTGAAGACTTGTGGAAGTTTTGTTCTCTGGTGACAAGAACCTGGCTTGAATTCATTCATTCATCAAACAAGATCATGTCTCATGATCACACTTGCAAACATGAAAGCACAGTGATAAATTTTCAACAGGAAGCGCACTTCCCACTGCTAGAGAGTTCTTAGGCACATATCTGGAGCTTCAGAGGTCAATTAATTGATGTTAATTAACCTGGAAACAGTTCTTCCCACAAAGGAAATGTAGCTTTCCTATGGAAACATAAGCTTTTCAAGGACATTCAGAACTCAACTAAATAGAAAACGCCTCTTTTCAAGCATCCAGTCCCCGCTTTGGGGCAAAATGGCCTAGTATTTCTCCTCTTAAGGAGAGTCCTGTTTGATATGAGAAAGTTGAAAGCATGACATGGTTTTGAATCACATGTTTGTACCAGGAGAGTCCTCAGCTCGCAGTGCGGCTACACACACAGGAAAGGAGTGTAATAAAATGACCAAGAACATGGGCTTGGGAGCCCAGCGGAGGCCCTGGGTTCAAACCTCAGCCCCAACAGTTATGGGCACGTGCACCTGGCACGGCGGAGACCATGAGAATGTTCGCCACACCGACTCCTCTTCCCAGGCAAAACCTCTAGGGACCAAGGGACCAAATTCTGGCAAACGGCATGTGGCGGAAGTGACATAACGACACGTCCAGGCACTCGTCTCAGAGCATCACACAAGACCCTCCAGATCCCTGAGTTACCACCTGGAGGCCAAGTGCCTTCATCCAACTACGACACAGCAGAAACTTAACCTCTGCTTGGAAGCCACTGAGATTTGGGGATTGGTGTGTGACGACAGTCGAGCGTCCCTCTAATATTCTTGGCCAAGTTACAAAATCCCCTGTGCCTCAGATTTCTCATCTACGAAAATGGTATAATTAAGAGTGTTTAACTGGGAGACTGTTCTAAAGCGCAGCCTTGGAAGGCACTTAGCACAGCCCTGGCACGTGGTTACACTGAATAAACACTAGCTGTTAGCGTGTGCACGCGTCTGTGTGTACGTGTGCATGTGTGTGTGTACTACAGTAAAAAGCAGGTGGAGAGGGACTTCCCTGACAGTCCAGTGGTTTAGGACCCCGGGCTTCCACTGCAGGGGGTGCGGGTTCGATCCCTGGTCTGGGAACTAAGATCCCACATGCTGTGGAGTGCAGCCAAAGAAAAAAAATGTTAAGAAGAAAAAAAAAAGCAGATGGAGAGAGAGAGCTAGATGCTCTATAAAAGGGGAAAAAAGGGCTGTTCCCACAGGATGTGGGAACTGATAAAGTAGAAACCGGCCTAAGAGAACTGCAGGAACAAGTCAGGAGGTAGCTGAGCAAAGAGACAGTTAGGTACCAGATTTCCTAGATCTCTTCCACCTCTGCGTGGGATGTCCTAGAGCATGAGGAAAAATGGAGGCTATGGGGGAAGGAATCCCACAGCCCCAGTTCCAGGAAAGGCCAGTGAAGTTGCTACTGGAAGTCAGAGAGACCCTGATAGAAACAGGATGGCTGAGAGACCCCAGCCGATGTGAGGTCACCTTTGGATAAGGTAGAAGGTGAGAGAGATGAAGACAGAGCTACAGATTCAAGGAGAGCAGAAAAGATTTTAAATAGCTGCTGTGGTTCTCTAGCTGCTTTACATTTCTATTAAACAAGAAAGAATTTCTTTTATGTGCTAGGGTTTTCTCACAGATGCACAACTGTATGCAAACTCTATGCCATTCAAGAACCAGAAAACAGCATGATGTAAATGTCAGCGGAGATTATGTAAAGTTGTTTAAACTGTGACCAGTATACAAAGGTATGTATCTCTAAAATGAAACTGTATGTTATTTCATGAAAACTGGATAGATTTAAACCTGTAATATTCAGGAAATTGAAGAACAACTGTTAGAAAGTCGTTTATTAAAACAATAGCAACTTACAAATGTGGTGTTATAGTTTTGTTGTTTTAATAGAAGAAATAAAAGATGATCACTTTGTAAATCAAGATCTGTTTGCCGTATCTCAGCTTCCAGCACCATTCTAATGAACTTACTGGAAATCACCAAACTGTCCCTGAGTCTAATTATCAAAATCCAATTCTTAGAGTGCAACTCTCTGTTCCTGAAGCTAACTGAAAGCCAAAGTACTATTTTTATTGTTACTGTTGTTATTAGAAGAACCAAGGAGAATGCTGTATGTCTATATGTGCCACCTGGAGACACCCAGAAAAAGCCATGAGGTGCTATCCACGTGGAGGATATTAAATCATCTTAGATGACAGAGGTGAAATTCTTCTCCCCACTAATAAGCAAAAAGTAATTTACAGTGCTTCTGGAAATTTCAAATCAATGGTTAAACACTGACAGTGCAGAAATGCCTAAAATGAGAGTAAGCACAGTTAAAAATGTATAAAGTTGGGCTTCCCTGGTGGCGCAGTGGTTGAGAGTCCGCATGCCGATGCAGGGGACATGGGTTCGTGCCCCGGTCTGGGAAGATCCCACACGCCGCGGAGCGGCTGGGCCCGTGAGCCATGGCCACTGAGCCTGCGCGTCCGGAGCCTGTGCTCCGCAACGGGAGAGGCCGCAACAGTGAGAGGCCCGCGTACCGCAAAAAAAAAAAAAAAAAAAAAAAAATGTATAAAGTATCCAGTCATTCCAAATTCCAGCAGCAGCTTTCTAGGGAAGGGGGCACAGTGTAAAGGTTTCATATACTATGTACTTATATAAATGGAGTATCTCTGAAGAAGAAAAATAAAGTTAGAGTAAAAGATAAAATATCCCAATTTCAAACCATAGATACAAAAATCAAATTCATATTAATTAAATACTTTGCTGAAAATCAAACATTCCAAATGCCTGGTAGAAAATATACTTGAATATCTTTTAGATCTTTAGGAAGGAAAATATTTTCTTAAAGAGGACATAAAATGGGGCTTCCCTGGTGGCGCAGTGGTTGAGAGTCCGCCTGCTGATGCAGGGGACACAGGTTCGTGCCCCGGTCCGGGAAGATCCCACATGCCGCGGAGCGCCTGGGCCCGTGAGCCATGGCTGCTGAGCCTGTGCGTCCGGAGCCTGTGCTCCGCGACGGGAGAGGCCACAACAGTGAGAGGCCCGCGTACCGCAAAAAAACAAAACAAACAAACAAAAAAAACCATGTAAATACTAAGATCATATAAAGAGGAAAACAAAGGGCGGATCAACTCAAGATTCAGGGTGACTGTTGGCTCTGGATGGGGAAGGGACACTGAGGGATGGGCTGATGAGGAGGCTATATGGTTAGTCATCAGGTTGAACTTCCGGTTTTGGTGGTGTCTCCACCAGTGATTACTGCATATTAAAATAGCTAAGTGAATATAGAAAAGCACGCTATGGACAAGATGAGAGAGTATCACAAACCAGGCATTATGGTCATTCCAATTCTATGCACCTGAGTTCCGTTAAAACTAGAGAAATCTCCTCTGAGAACAGACCTGAATAAAATATCAAACAAATCATTTCAGTCCTAACAGTGACGAGCTCCACTACCAGCCCTGATTGAGGCTATTTAGAGAAGGATCTTTATTCGTCCTAGCATCACTTATAAGAGAGAAATAAAACTGAAACTCTCTTAAAGACCCATCCATAGAGGAGTGGTTTAAAACATCAGGCCACGTTCATACTCGTTCATTAATCCATCTCATCAGCACATTGTCTGAGCGTCCCGGGTTCATCAGACACGGGGCGACACAATGGTGAACGGAACTGACTCAGGTCCTGCTCTCACAGGGTTGACTCTGGGGGGGAAGACAGGCAGGAATCAAAGAATCACACGTGTACACATCCACTGCAAACAGATGAGGGCTGAGAAGGAAAGGAACGCCCAGCTATGAAAGAGGAAAAAGGAAGGAGACCTAGACTGAAGCATTCAGCTGAGACGTCCCAAGGAAAGGGGGCATTTAACAAGGTCCAAAATAGAAACCAGGCGAAAGGGAGGCAGCAGAGAGAGCTGTCCGGGCACAGAGACGGGGAGGTGGTCCTGCAGCAGCTCATGCAGGCAGGGAGATGAAAGGCCAAGGTAGCTGGTCCCAGAGCAAGGTGAGCAGTGGGGTGAGATGGGGCTGGAAAGGTGAGTGAGCAACAGATCACGGAGGAGAAAGAGGATGAGGATTCTGGTCTTTATCTCAAGAGCGATGGGAAGAAGGGGATTAAATGGGAAAGCAACTACATCAGATCGGCACTGGAAAATAATCACTGAGGAGAATGGACAGTCTGGGGGCATTGACATAATGAAAGCCAGGGCTCACTTTGGCGTGATCACTCTGGTTCCAGGGCACAGCACAGTCAAGAGGAGACAGAGAAAGAGTGAGAGGTTATCTCAGTTACACAGACAAGGGGCAAAGGCAGCTAGCCTGGGAGCAGTGGCAGTGGGGCTGCAGAGAAGGGGGGGGATTTGCAAAGTCTTTTGGTGGTAAGATGGAGAACACTTGGAGGCAGAAAGGACAGAGGGTGGGGGTCACTTAGGGTGACCTGTAGATGTCTGGCTTGTAGAAATAGATGGAACACCAGAAGCTGAGCTGTGTGGAGCTGGGGATGTGATGAACTCAGTTTTGGAATGACTGGGCTTAAGGTGGCCTGGAACATCTGAATGGAGATGGCAAGTAGGCAGTAGTCTCACCTGGAGATACAAATTTAGGAGATGTGCTACGTAATTGTTAAAATGAATAAGGTAGCGCCATATGTACTGACACGGAAAGATATGTATGATCTACTGGTAAATATACACTGAAAAAAGTAAGTTGTAGAGCCATGTGTATACTATAATCACTTTTTTTAAATATATAGAAAAATACTTAATCATCTGATCTGCATGGGAAATACACACACACACGCATACACACACTGGTCTGGAAAAAATATATCAAACTATTAACCTACCCTTATTATAGAGTTTGGGCTGGGATGGATGAGTGAAGGACTTTCACTTTTTTGTTTATGAATTTCTGCATGGATGGGCCTTGCTTCTTACAATGAGCACTTAATCACCCCAACTCCCACTTCACTCCATCCCCAGCTCCTACATCACCCTGAATCCCTGCCCAGTGGCAGATGTTGGCAACAGGCTGAGATGGAAAAAGAAAGATGATGCCAGTTTTCCATGATATTGATAATAAAAAAGGAGTAATTTGGTGTTTGCTTTTAAGCTGCATCAAAACAGCTGTATCAAAATGTTCACCAATAAAACACCACTCCTGCTCCTTGAGGGTTTATAACCGAGTTGGCTGAGCAGTAAGTCAGTAAGATGACTGCGAGAGAATAGAAGTCTGTTGTCCTCTGCCCTCTCCTAAGAGGCACGCTTTGTGCTCCGAGGATCTGAAAGTCTCATGTAAGATCAATGAATCCCCCATACTAACCAAGGAATATTAAAGACTTGCCCCATTGTGCAGGACGGTGTTCCAAGAACTTGGAATAATGAACACACATGAACACAAGGAAATGAACACAAATGAGAGGATTGGGTGGCATCACCTAACACCCTGCATAGTTTAGCCTAAATTCTTCTTAAGTTACTTAGCATAATCACTCAGCACAGCGCCAGTCCACACTCAGTACATATTTGCAGAATTGTCTTTGAAACATCCAGGCCTCTATTTGACCAGGAATATCATTAGTCCAGAATGAAAATGGTGGAATGCTAAGACAGAAGCATATCAACATGAGAAAGCCAGCCAAAGAACATGGTGTTTATCCCCATAGGAACTTCCTTCCTCCATTCCCATCAGCATGGGCTGATGGAACCAAATGAGACCTTAAAGTCACCTGTCCAACGATGTATGCTTAACCATCCTTAATTAATAAGTGTCTATTCTACAGAGAGACACACAGCAACTATTAACTATGGAAACCTTACCAGCAAGGCAAACACAGGTAAAGTTGCCCCCATCTTGCTTTTCAATCGCATCAACACAGCTTGCATTGTTCTGGCAGGGTTTCCTCTGGCAGGCGTCAAATTCTTCACAGAAAGTACCCGTGTACTGATCATCACAGTTACACGAAAAAGTTGCCTAAAACACAAACATATGGTGTATGTTACTTGAGTCCCCTAAAATGTGTGCGTTGACTGTGAAACTCAAAGTTCAAACGTACCACGTATTTTTATAATTATACCAACACTAAGTATTTTAATCGTATCACTTATATCATGATCTGATTAAAATCATAGCTTTAAAAAAGTCTATTTCTTTACAGTTTAATTTCAAACATGTTTTTTATTGATATGCATCGCAATGGTTTTCAACCTTCCTAAACCATAAATGGAAAGAATAATTATTTTAAGCAAAAAATAAAGTTTTGTTGACCTGACATGGAAATGAGAATTATGCCAAGCAGATATATTGAGCTACAGTCATTAAATTAGATGTCACTCCAAATGAAATCCTTCAGCAGAGATAGTGCCTGCGACAAAAGCATCATGAAATGTGGCACGGGGCCCACCCTTCCAGATCACTGAGAGAATTTACCAAACCACGCTGTAAATGAGGCTCAGTGTGCAGCCACGCAGGTGACCTGAGTGTAAGGGAAAATAAAAAGGACTTTTGTTTGGTTTGTTATACTGGTAAAAGACCATAACTCAGACCCAGAGAACTGCATTTGACTGGAAGCTTCATTTCTGAGGCAGTTGTAAAATCCAAATAAAACTGAGCCTTCCTGCTCTCGTCCTAATGCTGGCCCGAGGGTGGTGATGCATCTAAAAAAACCACAGATCCGGCTCCAAAGCCTTGTGTAGATGTGACTGCAGATTCTCATGAAGAATGGAGAGGAGGAAGCAAAGGAGAATGGCATAAATAAAACTTACTGCATAAAAACAAAACAGACCAAAGCACCCTTGCCAGCTCTCCCCAAGCCCCACACATCAGGCAGGTGTTTCAAAGCCCCGCCCACAGCCTCTCCCAGCCCTGCCTACCTCCCTCCCTCTGGAGGCGGTGGGGGACCCAGCCCCCTGCGCTTGATCTTACAGAGACTCTCTGGGCTCCTCCAGGTATTGTTAGCTCAGGATCCCACCCTGTACCCACCCGCCCCCACCAAGCACTACATAACATCTTTTCTCTTAAAAAACAAAAGGGTTGTCTTCTTCTCTTTAATTTTTTTTGTCTCTTAATCAAGTTTTATACTTCTTGTCCATTTCTTGATTAATTTACTCCTGAATATTTAGATTTCTTTGTAGCTATTGCTAATGAGATCCTTTCCTCGCCTCTTTCTTGGAATACCCATGATACTTGCTAGCGATTATTACTGACATGTAAAGTGATAACGTTGTGTTACCTGTCATCACCCTGGGCTCTCATTACAGGTCAGAGGTTTTAGTTGATTCTCTTGAGTTATTCGGATAAAACGAGCCCCCCCGCAAAAAACAAAGGGAACATCAATTGCAAATCATGATAATGTCACCTTCTCTTCTCTAGTCCTCATGGTTACACTGGTGGCACATCCAGAATAATTTTGATTTCAAAGGGAGGTTTGTAGAATTGATCACTAAGTAGAATGCTTGGAACAATGATCAAATTTTATCAAATGCCATTTTAGCTTCTATTTTTAAAAATTATCTTTTTTATCTCTAACCTATCAGTATGTGAATTGAATGTTTAAATTCCCTACTATTGACTCCTTACATTCCTGGAAGGAAAACCCACAGAGGTCATTAGGTAAAATTGTTTTATGGCTGCATTCTATTTGTAGTTATATTTCTATGGCTTCCATCTAACTTGCCCTAACCCACAGACTCCTTTTCTAAGAAAAGCTGTCCCTTGCATGGTGAGATCATAGTTTACACCATAAGAGGATGCCCCTTGTCACAAGCGACTAAACCAGGAGTGGATGGAACTCTGACCTCAGCAACCAACCAAGAAGCCAGACAGTCAAACATGATATTTAGCTCAACCAAAAGAGCCAGATTTTATGTAGGTGTCTTTCTTTTGTTAGTTGAAGTTGTAGCTGTTGTTAAGGGAATAGGACACATCCTTATAAACTGCATAATCAAGTCCTCTTTGGTTTAAGGACACACTCATCAATTATATCTTAGAAACTAGAACAACTGGAATAAAAGCAATGGCTTTTTCTACTTAAGTTAGAGGTAAATTTTCTGCCTTCTGTTTCTATCATCTCATACCTCCTTGTGGCAAACGGAAGTTCCCTCTGCATTCTAGCAATTGTTGACTTCTTATCTGTTTTTTTCTT